>NW_019392713.1:752871-788095 GCF_000648675.2 Cimex lectularius
TGTATTTATGAGACCCCTGTCCGTTTTTCGTTTTATTCTTTTTACTTCAATCACCCCCTGGCTTGACAGTTCTTCTTTGATTTCCTCCTCAGAGCATATTAGTAAATCTCGTGCTGAGATTACGCCCTGGGAGGAATTCAGCTTTCTGTGGGGGGAGGTTTTAACAGGGGTTGCGCCGAGGTGTTTAGTCTCCATGACCATTTTGGCCTGCAGAGAGTCAGTAACCTCTATACTCAGGATTCCTGATGACAATTTCTTTAGATTTTTAACTTTTCCCATTTGTTGGTTGACTACACGGCAGATCTGGATGGGGGAGTCATCTTTAAAATCCCCCTCTTTTTTTTCCATGATCCAGTATCTTGTGAAATTCTTTGTCATCTGGTCTTCACTATCACTTCCGCTCTTTTCTTTTCTAATTCTTTTCCTTTTTTTGGACTCCGGCTCAAATGGCTGCAGTGTCCTCACTAATTCGGTGTTACCTTTTCCGTTCCTAGCAGTATCCATACGTTGGGTGGCGCTGCTCTCTCCACCAACTCCAACGGGGCCCGAGTGAATAACGCCGAGGGTGGCCTGTGCCCCCGACGTCACCGGCATTTCGCCTTCCGGATATACGGCGTTTTTTTTTGTATTTTTCGGAGCTTGTTTGTTTTAGGCCAGGGGGAAGCTACCCACCCTGGCCCTAGCCGATTAGTGGGGCTGCCACTATAGGTGAACCGGCACACCTCCCCCTCCTTAAAGCCTGGGACGCCGGGAGAAGGAACAGGGAGGAGGTTAGTGTTGGGGAAGGGGTTATTATAGGAATGGAAGGTTAGGTAATGAGGTTAGTAAGGGGATAAAGTGTTACGGAAGGCCACCAGGTACAGGAGGGGTATTGGACGCAGTTTAACCTCTTGCCCGGGAGGGATGGTCCTTAAATTCCGAAAATTTGCTCGATTTAGGCAAGTGTTATTTTACTCTCGTTTTTATTTCTCTACCGCTTTGACCTATATATTTAATATTATAATCATTACAATTGAGTTGGTAAGCCCCGCTTTTGCCAAGTTGTCTACCTTGTGTTTAGGTTTTGATAGGATGTTTTTGTTTTTGTTTTTCCTTGGCTTTGCATCAATGCATCGGCCATGCGTTTTCCTTCGGCGTCGCCGCAGTCTATAGAATTTACTATGTTTCTTTCACTACATGTTGTTATCTTTTATATTTTGATGTCATTCTTTTTTACAAAGATCATTAAACTGTCAAATACTGGAATATTTTTAGTGTCGCTCAATATAGTTGCTATATTTGTTGGGAACGCTAGTCCGTGCTTTTTTAAATGCCCATATAATTCCTAACCCCGTACTTCTATAAGCTATTCTAAAACCTTCTTGTTTAAAAATTTTACTAACTTTTTCCGATAATTCACCAATGTATGGCAAACAACGAAAACCTACTGATTCATTTGTGGTGGGGTGACTGAGTCCTATTGTTGATTCGTTTAAAGTTAATTTTTTTATTCTTTTAACTAGCAACCTCAATAAATATTTCCTGATACCCGTTGTTTTTTGCTAAGGTTTTAATAGGTTTTAATTCTTTTTTATAGTTATCAGGTGTTAGCGGAAGTTTTAACATCCGGTCTATGAGCCAAATGAAACCAGCAGCCTTTTGGGACCATGGGTGGGAAGAATCCGCTCGTATCATAGTGTCTGTAGTTGTGGGTTTTCTATATACGTCTATTTCTATTCGGTTGTTTATTATGGACACTTTTAGGTCTAAAAAGTTCAAACAGCCATCTTTGTCAATTTCCAATGTAAAATTTATATTACGGTGTAGAGAATTAATTAGTTGTAGGAATTCTTTGAGAGCCTCTAATGTTCCCGACCATATGCATAAAATATCGTCTACATAGCGTTTCCAGAAATGAACATATTTAATTAATTTGAATTGAAATGAACATCTTTGAATTGAAAAGATTTTTTTCGAAATTATCCATGAATATTTCAGCACAAAGTGGGGATAATGGAGACCCCATTGGTAACCCTTTCATTTCGTAAAATTTGTTATTTATTATTAATAACTCACCGATGATGAACCCAGCTGAACACGTCTTTTCAAAAATAAAAGCAAGTGCGACAAGAATGTTAAGCGATTCTACCAACATCAACAATGATCTTCCAGAGATCATCAACTGCAGTGTAAACACAATTACAAGTACTGACTGTACCAATTACGTTTTAGACATAATGTTAAATCTACCGGTAGCTGCCGCAGGAAGACCTCTGCATTAATATATATATACATAAGTATAATGTATACATAGATATATACATTATATATAACATATAATATAAGATGAAAAATGTATTTAAAGTTTTGTAATTCCAATTCAACAAATTCAATATAGGAAGATTATAAATATATAATGTATATAATATATACACATTACATAATATATATACATTGTATATTTATAATCTTCGTATATTGAATTTGTTGAATTGGAATTACAAAACTTTAAATACATTTTTCAGGCAATAAAAATGTATGCATAAATTACTAACATTTGAATTACTTATGCCTTTTTATGAAATACCCTAATATAGGATTTCATTTTCTTGAAGTAAGGTTTCATTTGCTTGAAAAAAGGTTTCATTTGTGTGGAAAAAGGTTTCATTTGATTGAAGAAAAGAAAAAAAAAGTTTCATTTGGTTGAAAAAAGGTTTCATTTCTTGGAAAAAGGTTTCATTTGATTGAAAAAAAAAATTTCATTTGACTGAAAAATGCTATAGAAAAGTTTGATGAATACGGATCTTTACAAGAAACGTTCTCGTACCTAAGCCTTACGATTCAATTATTGTAATATTAATATTCAATCATCATAAAAATTATTGTTAGTACTATAATGTCATTTATTTATTCCTCTACATAATTATCATTAGGTTTTAGGTTTCATTTGCTTGAAAAATTGTTTCATTTCCTTGAAAAATGGTTTCATTTCCTTGAAAAATGGTTTCATTTGATTGAAAAAAAAGGTTTCATTTGATTGAAAAAGGTCTCATTTGATTGAAAAAAGGTTTCATTCGATTGAAAAAAGTTTCATTTGGTTGAAAAAAGTTTTATTTGACTGAAAAATGCTATATATGATGTGTAGCAGAATATGTGAAAAAATCTTAAATTATCTTTAAACATTTATCTTGAACAAATAAAATGTAAAATGAAAAAAGTAAAGAACTATTTTTACTATTCGAAGATCGTGAGATGCGGTCTGGTGTGATGTAGTTTTTCGAAAAACATATTCTTTATCGTGCCGACGTTTCGATCTTTACTGACATCATCTTCAGGGCCTGGGATTTAGAAACATTGTTTAAATTTAACACGTACATGTAGGATGTGGAAAAAATGAATTTATACAATGAAAAAAAAATTTTTGATATTCAGTCAAAGTATTTGTACTCCCTCAAAGTGTTTGTTTTCTGCGTAATTGTTTTATTTTTGTGTCGTGTTGAGAGTGCCAGTGAGATATGATGTTCTATGTTTATGTACGTTGGATTTTAAAGGAGTGGGGAAGGAAGTCAGGATAGAAGGACATGGATAAGAAGTAAAGCATATTTACATTTCAAGCAAAACTAAAGTGTAAAATATTATTTACAATAAATTATTTCATCGGGGGAAAACGGTCATTTGATATTTACTTATTTATTACCATAATAACACATCGCAATAAAAACCCTTTAACCCAGTTTAAACTTTTTAATTTAATAAACAGTTTATCCTGGGGGTTTGGCAGATAAATTATTTGCTTGCGGACCGATCAAAGTTGATACCGCCAGACACGTGATTTCATTGACATTTTGATCCCAGTATCGCAACTTCCTATGAGATTAACGTTCGTAAAGATTGGCTCGGGGTTCTCTCTCGACAGGTCAACGATAAAGATACACCCGGGGGGTCTACAAATTACAGATAAAACATTGCGATAGCATGCAACAATTTAAATTTATTTCAAGAAGTACTAGGGCTTATTACAAACTGACCTTATTTTATGGTTTATGGCTATAAAAAAGTCTTATCATCGTCATTTTTGTAACAATTTATCTTATTACGCTTTTGACGCTTTAGGCGATTAAGTTTTTAGTTTGCCCTACATTAGATACAATTCAATTAATTAAGAAGGTTGTTAGTTGAGATAGAAAAGTCAGTTTCACGAGCGGGATTCGAACCCACGACCTTCAGGTAAATACGCCGATACTCTACCACTTGAGCTACCGTGACTTCGATCCATTCGGGCACTAACTTCCCATCTCAACCCCACCTTTTGAATTTTCCCTCCTTTTTGCCATTTTTCAAATGTCGTTTAATCCATTTGATTCTCGGCGACAAATGAAATGGCCACGGAGAGCTTTAGAGAAGTTTACTTCATTTAACTTATTAAATTCATTAGATTTCGTGGTCCGATCGACTAAAAAACATCTTTCAATTAGTTAATCTTTATGTAAGGTATTGGTTGAGATAAAAAAAAATGGAAAATTCTAAAGGTTGGGTTGAGATGAGAAGTTAGTGTCCGAGTGGATCGAAGTCACGATAGCTCAAGTGGTAGAGTAGCGGCGTATTTAGCCGAAGGTCGTGGGTTCGAATCCCGCTCGTGACACTGACTTTTTTATCTCAACTAAAAACCTTAATTAATTGAAAGATATTAATTGGTCANTGAGCTATCGTGACTTCGATCCACTCGGACTTCAAAAGGTGGGGTTGAGATGGGAAGTTAGTGTCCGAGTGGATCGAAGTCACGATAGCTCAAGTGGTAGAGTAGCGGCGTATTTAGCCGAAGGTCGTGGGTTCGAATCCCGCTCGTGACACTGACTTTTTTATCTCAACTAAAAACCTTAATTAATTGAAAGATATTAATTGTCAAGCGGACCATGAAAACTAGTGAATTTAATTAGATACAATTATTTCAGTTTATTTTATACAAAAAATTCCTTCATATTTTGGTGGCATTTCATCTTTTTAGGTAGGGTACTATTTCAACAAGCTGCCGTTTTTTATTTGTATCATGTTACGGGCCAAAAAGGAAAAACAAAAGAGAATAACGTCATCTAAGCTACCGCAAAAGACGCATAATTTTCTTATGTACATTCAACTGTACGTAAAACCGTATTATTGACAAAACGATTTTTTCTTTCGTAAATGTTTTGAGAAGAGTTTCAAGGTCCTCGCGACCACAACAGCGTTATCAGACTTACGTTGTTTGTCATGAATAAGGCGTACAAAAAAAGTATATAATTCAGATTAGGAAATATCTGTGTCAATTTTTTTTATGTTTTGTTTTCTTGAGGGGGTTAAAACAAAATGTAGGTAATGTAAAAAAATAAATATTTCTTTACTTTTTTGTTTATAATTTTGTTTATATACAGGGTGAATTGCTACTCGTGCTACAAACTTCTCCAGTAGATTCTTCACCCTAAAATGAACAAAAAAGTTCATATTGTCCATGGTCCGATTCTCAACCATTTCAGAGTAATTTCGCTTTTTATCGATTTTGAAAGATATCACGTCCTGGCGTCGGAAAATCGTGATATCTTTTAATCTAAACATTTCTCTGAAAATCTAATAGCACCGTTGAAATTCCCGTTAATTTTTCAATAAGAAGATGACGGTGGCAAAATGTTTGGGCTAATTTTTTGTGTTTTATTTCAGCCAGAACTACAAAAAGAGTGGAAAATTGTGTAAATCGGAAAGTGTATAAAGTAATCCAGAGTTTCTAATTTTAGTCTCAGAAGGCAGCAAATTTGAGGAAAACTACCTGATTTAATAACGCTTCCAACGCACTCGTCATTTTCTTATTTAGTGGTTGTGAGACCAAGATGTTGATGACAAAAAGAGAAAAAATGGTGGTTCAAGGATTGCTAATGTTTGAGAGTGACTTGCTACTCGTGCTACAAACTTCACCAGTAGATTCTTGACCCTAAAATGAACAAAAAAGTTCATATTGACCATGGTCCGATTCTCAACCATTTCAGAGTAATTTCGCTTTTTATCGATTTTGAAAGATATCACGTCCTGGCGTCGGAAAATCGTGATATCTTTTAATCTAAACATTTCTCTTAAAATCTATAAGCACCGTTGAAATCCCCGTTAATTTTTCAATAAGAAGATGAAGGTGGCAAAACGTTTGGGTCTTTCTTCCTTGACCTTCTAGCTGTTTGTAAACTTCTTAAGCATTACATACTAAATGGGCATTAAATTAAATTAAAAAATTTCAATGGAATTATGATTTTGATTCTCTCTAAAAATTAACGGGGATTTCAACGGTGCTTATAGATTTTAAGAGAAATGTTTAGATTAAAAGATATCACGATTTTCCGACGCCAGGACGTGATATCTTTCAAAATCGATAAAAAGCGAAATTACTCTGAAATGGTTGAGAATCGGACCATGGACAATATGAACTTTTTTGTTCATTTTAGGGTGAAGAATCTACTGGAGAAGTTTGTAGCACGAGTAGCAATTCACCCTGTATACTAAAAATTGTTTACGTATCTACCTATAATTCAATCACTTATACTTTCGATCTAAGGTCTTGGTTGATATGAAAAAGTAATTGATTTGTCTATAATTCTACCCTTAACATCATCATCATTAATATATATTTCATATTTCAGATTTAAAGACGGACTACTCAAAAATAGTACTAGTCACGTACGAATACTTAACTGCAAGACTGATTTTTTGAAACATGAAGTTCTCCTAATTGTTACTTTATTTGCAAATATTCTTGTTAGCCGATATGATGAAAGATTTAGAAGTTTAAGGCAGTATCTCAACTTTACTGTAAAATCTTTATCTAGGCTACATTAGTTTCTAATAAAAATGGGGAATAATCTTTTTTTTTTACTAGGTCTTCCGACATCTAGGTCGTTTCAGCCCCCAACTAAGTCTATATTCTATTTACCCTTTCAAACACTACATTCATGCAAATAAATATATCCATACAGTACACTCATTCCGTTTGGTCGGTGGAGTACTTGATAGTCCTCCACCGACCTATACTCAAACTAATCTAGATTGGGGTCGATGGAGTACTTTTATAAATATTCCGCCATCGACCCCGAACACACACTCATACGCTCTCAAAGTTCGCGGGGCGATGATGACGTTATATTTCACCCTCGCCATTCACGCTAATAAATACATGCACGGTATAGTCAGACAAAACATAGACACACAACACGTAAGACATATTATATACAATAAAAAAAACAAAAACAATTTCCCCTAAAAAGCGGAACAGGGGACCCAGAAACCCGCTAGTACCATTTCCAGATTGGATGGCATGTCTACACGCTCCCTGTAGGATCCAAGGCATGACATGTTTCCAGTATGTAGGACACATCGAGCAACCTTTCTCTGGATAAGGGGCATCTGCCCGTGTGTCAACCGCGTAGTGCCTATTCTTAATCGCATAAGGACGATCTCTTGTTTCCGGCACAGGTTCTCGGGGGGGGGGGCCATCTACGAATCGTGCTCTTGACGCGCAAAAGCCTCTCGGACGACCTGGCCCACTGACGCTGCCATCTTTCTTTTATCATGTTCTTTACTGTTCTTTCTCTTATTTAATCGTCTCTAAAGTAAACAACTTCTTTTCTTCTTCTCGTCTACAACAATAAATTCCAATAAGTCATAATGACAATGAAAGGCAAAGACAAGTGGATAATTGGAACAAGTGATTTTAATACATATATTCATTAATCTCTCAACACTTTCACACAACACGAATATAGCACTACAGGAATAACACCACATTTTATGCCCTGAAGATGACCCGAATAAAGGTCGAAACGTCGGCAAAAAATTAAAAGGGTGTTTTTCTAAAATACCTTATTCTTGACTGCTCCTGGTCTGGTTGACATTAAAATCGTGTTAGCAGTTTTTGAATTCGGATGAAATCCGTTTCAAGTAGATATTCCGATAACGATTTCTCAAAAATCGGAAACATTTTAGCGGTTAAAAAATCGATAACTTTAAATTCAAACAAAAATTTATATTTATGGTGTAAGCCGGCCCCCGTCTTAGCGATAAGTTAAATTGTAAAATAAGAACAAAATAGGTAAACGAGGAAAAGGGACAGGGGCTGTGCTTTGAAGGGGCAACCGCCCAGACGGGAACGACGTGACACATCTGGCAAATGTAGCTTGGAAATGGTTACCCAGGTAGACATTTAGGTAAGAACGGGGGACATCGTAAATTGGGAATACGTCAACCCTGTGCTAGACCGCCGTCTTTGCCGGCTCAGCCGCGGCGTGAGAACTCCCCCGACTTTTGAGTTTCCTTTCCAACCCTACTCCGGGAGAGACCCGGTATAAAAGGGATGACTGGAAAATCAAAAGTCAGTCAAGATACAAGACCTCACCCCAGTGAGTCAAGATACAACACTCACTCCAAGCAGACAAGACCAAGGACCGGGAGAGAAGCAGCCACACTCCGTTTGGGATTCAACAAGAGGACTCAGCCAGCGAGGAAATACCGCTTCTTACCTCCGGCCTTCTGAACAGTGATAGATCTGTTGATACGTTTGACGGTGTGCCTTTATAACAAAGACGAAAAAAAATTAATAATTGAAAAGTTTAGGTAAATAAAGGTTCACCAACAGGATTTTTTGATGATCATATGTCTAGCATGTTTAATGTGTTTTAAATGTTAAATATTTAATATGTTGTAAAGAAATTGCCAAGTTCATTTTATAACTGCATCAAACATTAAATTCGGACTATTATTTCCATAAGAAAGTCGTTAATTCCTTACAAATAATTTTGTTATTTTCTATATTTTCTAATAATTTTATATTTTATTTATTATATATAATTCATAAGTTCGTAAAAAAATTCGACCTTCTTCATTCAAATAGTCTGGCGTTAAAATCCTATTAGTCCTTTTTTGAATTGTAAACGTTTCAATCAGATATTCCGTTAAAGACTTCTCAAAAATTGGAAAAACGTTAAGTGTCAAAAAATCGATAAATTTAAATTCAAACAAAAATTTATATTTAGGGGTGTCTCTAGAGGTGCTAAAAGGAAACGTACCTACAAATGGAAGGGATAACCAGAAGACTCACTGCACCTTACTGTCCGCAACAAAATGGAGTTGCCGAACGTCACAACCGTACGATAATGGAAATGGCCAGGTGCCTATTGAATGAATATAATCTAAATCATTCTTTCTGGGCTGAAGCAGTAAATACTGCATGCCACATTAGGAATCGTTGTCCGAACGGGCCCGACAGAAGAACTCCTTACACGAAATGGACTGGCAAACACACCTCGGCAAAATACTCCAGAAAGTTTGGTAGCAAGGCTTACATCTTAAAAAACGGGCCAAGGAACAAACTCGACATGAAAGCCGAAGAATGTATTTTTGTAGGATACTCGGACGAATCAAAGGCATATCGCGTTTGGCTACCTAAACAGAGAATAGTAAAAATCTCGAGAGACATTAAATCCGTTGAAAGAAAAAATACAGAGAAAGAAGATAAGTCAACCCAAGATCTCAAAAAGGACGAGGATTTCAACAGAAATATTGAAGTTAAAATTAAAGGAAATCGTCCGGCCACTCAAGATCAGCAACTGACTGAAGAAACCGAACTTCAAGAAGGTGAAGAAGGAGATGAAGAGGAAAGTGAAGAAGTCCAAGAAGGTGAAGAAGAAGATAAGATGGAAGTGAAGAATCGGAGAAGAACGAAGAAAAGAAGAACAAGCACAGAGGAAAGGGCGCGGAAGACCCTGCATACAACGGACAGGAAAGAGAGGAAGACCCAAAAAGATCTACAAGCACTTCGAGGACAATCAGTCGAGGAATACCACGGAAGAAGAAACAACAAAAAACGACATACCGACTGAAGATAGTGCGAACTTCGTTGGACCCTCTATCAACGAGGCTCTTAACAACTCACTCTGGAGAAAAGCCATAATTGAAATACCTATCAACTCAAGAGATGCCGGCGGACGTCTTAACGAAGCCACTCACCAGGCACAAGCACAACACGTGCATAGCAAGGATGGGCATGGATGTATCTTCGAGGGGGAGTGCTGAAGGAGCCGCCGAACACTCATTAATCGATTAGTCTGTTGTATGTATCGATAGGCGGCGCGACCGTCGGTTCTAGTCTAGTCTTGTACATGTACTCTCGCAATAAAGTTCTTTTGTTCTCAACAGTGTTTTAATAGATTCTAATAAAAACTAGGATATTCATTGGTAAAGCAAACAACTTTTTTCGAGTTCGTTGTGAAAAGTTCTTAGAAGATAAATTGGGACAAGAGATTTTTAACGATATTAATCATCATGAATTAGACCGGGAGAGCGCGTACGCAGTCCCGACTACCAAAAATTAAGTTGCGCCCGAGATATCCGCATTTGGGATATTCGCAGAGGTCAGCCAAGCCGTAGTGCAGTGGAAGGCCTCGCCCTGGGGGAACCGCCTTAGTGATCACGGTAACCCCGATGCCAGGTAAGTATGCTTTACATTGGATACAGCGGGGGTCATAAGCCAGCTCTATAGTTCGACTCAGCGGGAAATACTGCGTCTTACCTCAGGCCTTGTGGGATGGTTAGGGACTGTCAAAAAACTGAACGAATTGTGTGACTATGATTTTTCGATTTTTCTTCAAAACTTATCTCTTGGAAAATTTGTTAAGACAAATTTATGAAAAATTCCCGTCTGCCGTGAGGTTTTGTTTGATAAAAATAGGTCTGTTGTAAATAACTTAAGATCTGTTTAAATAACTTAAATGTTCTATCGTATAATGTCAATGGCTTAAAATCCGAAGTAAAAGATAAGCATTTCCTTAATTTCATAAATGATGTTGATATTTTTGTTTTAATAGAGACATTTGTTACTGAAGAGTTTTGATTCTTTGAATGTATTTTTTGGAGGGTTTAAATTAAAATGGATAAGTGCTATTAAAGAATCTCATATAGGTCGTCCCACAGGGGGGGTGCCTTTATGGATTTAAAAAAGTTCTAAGTTGCAAAGCTAATTTTACTTCTCAAAAATTGGAAAAACGTTAAGTGTCAAAAAATCGATAAATTTAAATTCAAACAAAAATTTATATTTAGGGGTGTCTCTAGAGGTGCTAAAAAGAAATATCATGTTAGTTGCACGAAAAAATTATGACCTTGTTTACTTGCTTTTACTATATTTTTATTTCACATAAAAAATGTAAAATGATATATTCCCATAGTTGATTTGAACAAGCAGAACTTCGAAATAAAAATATTTAAAAAAGAATTGCCACTTTCAAAAAAGGCTTTTTGTCGTAACCAGCGCCTATTAGTTTGTCCGATATTTTGGAATGTAGAATCACCAAAAAGGTTTGATACGAATCCGTGACCCACCAGGTTGGTCGTCCACTTTAAATATAAGTGTAGTATCACAGGTTGTACCAATAAAAAGTTTAAAAAACAAAGCGGCATAAACCGGGATGAGTGTTGTTTATTTGATAGGTGATCGTTTTTCTTCCAATACAACGACAGTACTTTTCCCTGCGATCGTACTTTATCCGAAAATGTAAATTCTAACATTTTCGTTAAAAAATCTTTACAGGCACCCAAAGTGACAGGAATTCTGCATTTTTCTTCCTCTAGATTTACATATCTGTGCAACTTGACCATGCTATTGTAAGTGTCTTGATTTCCGGCAGAAAGAATTGTTTTGTATACATGAGAGCTGGAGGTTGGCAGGAAGTAATATAGTAGTAGTAGTAGTAGTACAATAATATTTTATAAAAACTGAAAGATTGTGTAACTTATGTGAAAATTAAATTACTGGTCTATATTAGTTTCTAATAATAACTGGGAATATTCGTTTGTTATGAAAATTACTTAGCAAACAATTGGGAGAAGCGAGGAGGAGTCCTTCAACCTGATGGTGAGCTAAAGGGCTCGAAATCCGGATCGTTGCAAAACAACTTACTGTGAGTGGGAACTATCTTTTTAAAAAGGAAAGTTTAGGTAAGTAAAGGCTCAGCAATAGGAATTTTTGATGATCATGTGTCTGGCACGGTTGCATGGCCTGATAAGCTTCGCCTCTAGATGGCAGCACGGTCGATAAAATTTGCAGCTACACAGAAGTCTAGATGGGATAATTAATGTACAGTATTATCAAAAAGAACAAATTCTATAAGGAGTGTTTTATGGCAGAAAAGAAAGAATACAACAAATATGAGTTGAACAAAATCCCACGTATATAAACACAAAACAGCAATATCTCACTGGCACTCTCAACACGACACACAAGAATGGCACAATTACGCAGAAAACAAACACTTGAATTGACAATAAAAAATATTTATTTGAATTGTATAAATTCACTTTTTTTCACCTCCTACATGTTTTTGTTAAATTTAAACAATGTTTGTAAATCCCAGGCCCTGAAGATGATCTCAATAAAGATCGAAACGTTGGCACGACAAAGAAAATGTTTTTCTGAAACCTACATCTCACCAGACCGCATCTCACGATTTCTGAATAATAATATTTAATTTCATATTAATAAAAAGAACTGTGAAAGATTGTTTAACTTATGTTAACAGGTCGAGTAGGTTAATTATATTTGGAAAATAATCGTAAATCGAATCAGCTCATTAAAGAGCACAAATGATTTTTAAATTATTCTAAGCAATCGCGACAAACAATGACAAAGCTGTCAATGGAAAGAAACAATCGGATGTGAATAAAAATGAAACCGGTCAAACGAAGAACCGACTTAAGTATTCCAAAATAAATCTTTCAATAATTACATAATTATACGTGACAAAAGTATTCCACGATTAAAATAATATGTACTGTAAAAATACGTTTATGGTGTCGTTTTTATTTTTGTATGGTTATCCTCCTACTATTTTTCGATAGGGTTAACTTGTTAACGTGTTACTACTAAAACCAACACCACGGACAAGATGAAACTCATTCTCCTTTTACTTTAGTTGTTATTGAATTTATGTAAATGGGGGGAGGTATTTATTGAACTTCGCAACTTCTTTGTTTTACTTTCAATGCCAACAAGTATTTTGGTACTACTGCCGGTACAAGGCTAACAAACAAGAAATGTATTGTTAATTAGCTCAATTATGTAAAAGCATATCTGTAAATTGCAAATGTAAAAGTTTTTTTTTATTAATTTCATATTACGAAGTTGAACCGAATTTGTTGGAGCTCGAAACATACTACTTGTTGTTTCTATAGGATTAAAGTGATCCTACAAGCGTTTTGGAGTAATATATTTCCAAAAATTTTTTTTTTTTTAACTTGCTTTAATGAAAGCAATAATCACTTAGGTTAAAAACTCTACTTACTAAATTTGTAATGAAATTTTTCGTTTGTTTATATGGGTGAGAAGACAAGTAATTTAGTATTCGATCGCTGGTGTTAGGTTTTTTAAACAAATTAACAAAGTCACCAATCAGCACGAGTTATCATTAAGTCCAAAAAGGCAATATACCTTTATTTTTCTAGTTCAACAGTAAATTTAACAGTACTATCAGTTTTATTCATAGTTTCCAGCAACTTTGAACATCTTTTCTGCCATAAAACATTCCTTATAGAATTTGTTCTTTTTGCTGTTCATACAACAACATACTTCTTAAGAAATTTTGACCTTACTTGTGCCATTTTTTTATTAACTTAGATATTATTTTATTTATAGATATATCCGCTATGTACTTAGCGCAGTTGAACAGAAAATGAGCGTCATAGGATCTTGTTGGTAGCGACATCTTTTTTATGTTACCTCGTATGGGAGGTTGCCACAAAACATTGCATACCAGATATCTTACAAAAAAAAGTTGCGTTAAGGCCTGAATTTATCTGTACCCTGCAGTGGTTTTATGTTTGAAAAAGGCATTTAGGGTTATGAAGTGGAATCAAAAATTTGGTCAACGACTTGATTCAAGTCTATCGCCTCCACTCCTCAGGTTGTTCAACATTGAATTTTTTTGACGACCCTTATTTTTGATCCTCACAAATCAACAGATTGCATTACAAAAAGAGATTTGCTGGGTCATTTTAAAAATGTGTTAAGACAGGAATTAAAGTGGTGGAATTGAAACATGAAATCGTATGTATAATATGGAATGGAAGGGGGATGAGTGAGTGCTATTGTTTCAAATAATTCTATGTGAGAATTTAAAATTATTGATCAAGAAAATAGTTAACTTCGCCGGAAAAATACTTTGTTCACCTAAACTGAATTACGAACCGCCGATTTTGCGGTGGGAAATATGCAGATGAAGCAATTTTAAATCTGAACATTCCGTATGGAAAGGTGTATTTTGAATCTAGAACTTTTTTTTAACTAACACAATTTATATTTTAACTCAATTATATTTAGTGTCTGAGGGACCAAATTCTTCTTTCAATTAATTAACATTGTTATGTAAGGTTTTGGTTGATGTGAAAAAGTAAGTGTCACGAGCGGGATTCGAACCCACGACCTTCGGCTCAATCCGCCGCTGCTCTAACTATTTTTGACACGATAGCTCAAGTGGTTAGAGCGTCTTGAGCCTAAGGTCGTGGGTTCGAATCCCGCTCGTGACACTATTTTTTTCATTTCAATCAAAACTTATATTTTAACCTTTACCCTTAGAGGTTTTCTCCCTTAGGGCTACTTGTGTTCGAGAGAGGGAAGCAAACTTTTTAAATTCAAGTAAAAACGAACAGAATATCAGCCTTATTTCATTGCACTGTATCGACCCCCTTTCCGAAGAATATGACTGTCATCGTTCTCCCCAGTTGGTACTTGGTTTAGAATTCGTTTTTAAGGAATTTACTATTGTTATTCTTACACACTTTTTAATATTGAGAATACCTTTCCCGAAACCAATAGATCGCAATATTACATCATTTTGTGAAAATATCAACTATTATCGTCCTCTCTTCATTTTGAAGCTGTCGCTTAGATAGAATCGAATGTTAATGAGTCATGAATAATATCATCCATGTGAAAATGTATGGAACCATTTTCTGCTCATACATTTTCAAATTTGTCGTTTTCCCAACCCCGATGTCGAACGGGTGTTTTCAAAGGATTTGTCAACAGGCACATTTATGTCCACCGGTTGACCTTTTCGTATACGTCCGAGCAATTATTTGAAAACTGACAAATCGTTTGACAGCGTGGCTTATTTATTCCTGGTAAATGGCAGATTTTTCATTTTACCAAATCTAAATTCGTTTAATTAATCTATAGGGGGTCACGATAACCCCCAGGATATCGCATTAGATACCGCATATGGAGAAACCCATTATAATTCCTTATAAAAGGATTGTTGACAGATTGGAGCTATCGTTTATTAGATTTATGTTAAGGTCTTAATTGGGTGTGTCTTTTGTAAATTTATGCAATCAAAAATAAGTCAATCTTATTGTCCAAATTGGAATTATTCAACATAACTTAAAAGACATAAAGATGTACTCTTTGTAGGGAAGATATTTTTTCTCGTAAAATTCAAAACATCTGCAAATATACTCAACGATATCGCTTTGTTTTAACTTAAATTATTACTGTTGACAGTTACTGGCGTGAATGGTACAGTCGTTCCATCACGTTTGCAACTAACACAATCTTGACATTTTTGTAAGGGGGGGGGCCTTGTTTTCGTTAGGCGATTGTTGCAAACGCACATATATTCGGCGATAACGAATAAAACAATGAACAAAGGAAAATCATACAAGAATCGTCGTAATAGATCAAATAAATCTGAATTATGAATCTTTGTTGGGTCGAAGTGTGCTTAGTCACGTCACAATCGATTGTTATTTCAAAGCCTTCCAGACTTCAAATGAAGAAGAAGAACGATGATGTCGATTTGGGAAAACCATTCCAACGGTAGTAGGCGTCATTCCACTCAAATAAAAACAATTTTTTCAAAACGACCGGTTTCGCAAGAAATTTATTTCATCTTCAGGTTTCTATTTGAGCAAAGAGAACAGTCATCAAATGTAGGGAATTAGACTGATTTTAGAAATTTGAAATAAAAAAACGTAAAATTAAACGTGGAGAAATAATGTAATAGATTTTGATTTACCTCCTATTTTAAACAGTACTAAATAATATTTAGCACAAATTAATCCCTAATTTAATTTTTTTTCAGTATGAACAACAGTTTAATCAAATCTAGAAATAGGCTGTTTTAGAAATTTGAAAAAAAAAAACTACGTAAAATTAAATATGGAGAAATAATGCAATAGATTTCGATTTACCTCCTACTTTAAACATGTACTAAATAATATTTGGCACAAATTAATCCCTAATTTAAAATTATTTTTCTTTCAGCGTGAACAACATTTTCACCAAATCTAGAACTAGACTGTTTTAGAAATTTGAAATAAAAATTAAAAAAATTATTACAGACACAAACACATACAGCATAATGAAATCAGACCCTACTCCTTCTGTCATCAAACAGACAAACAAAATTCTCCAAGAAACACTTAAACGAAAAGAACGTTGTATGCATCTTTTTGATGTGTGTAAAATTATTTTAAAATGTCTGTAGGTATTATGTTGGCGGCACTGAGTTTTAATTGGTGTAATTTTTGTGTTAATGTCTTAATGTTGTTTGGCTCGTGGTGATTTCTATGTTTAAAATGTTTCGTTTAAAATTTATTGTGGCTTTATGTATGTCGTTAATTCTGGTGTTTGCATGTGTTAGTATGGCATTTGTGAAGTTAAAATTGTTTTGATGTGATTAGGAAATACCTTGTGTTGTCTGCATTTCAGCAAAAAAGTTCTCTGGTTGATAGCCGATGCGAGTTTCTTCTCATTGTTGGCGATGTCCTTCAGAATACTTTTAGCTTCGTGTCCATATGTAGTTGAAATTTGTTCATAGAATCCTATGTTTTTCGTTCTTCTCGTGTAGAAATGTGATGACCAAAACCAAGAAACACAGATCGCTACCTCAACTTCACATCTCACCATCCCCTTCATACAATAATAAACACGGCCAAAGGGTTACTTCACAGAATGATTACCCTAAGCCATGAACCATTTCCCATAAGAACATAAAGATATACAAACAGATCCTCCATAACAATCTCTACCCTAAACACATAATCAACAGAATAATCAACAACTACAACTCAACACTAACACCGTCCACTATTACTAATAATACTACAATAAGTCTATAAAATACAAAGAAACCAGCATACATTTCCATGCCATTTATGCAAGGCCTATCACATAAATTAAACACATTTCTCTCGTCCGATAACTTCAAAATAACTTTCAAAAATTATAAAACAATTCAAACACTTTTTTCCAAAATTAAAGATCCCACATCAATAACAATAAATCTGACGTAATCTACAAGATCAATAGTTTAAACTGTCCGGCAACTTACATCGGTCTTACATCCCAATATCTGGACAAGAGAGTAAAACAACATATCTATGATTGCAAAAAACCCAAGAAAAATCCTACAGCACTCGCTACCCACTATTTTGAACACCAACACAATTTCGACTTCAAAAATCCAAAAATATTACACACAGAACAAAACAAACATAAACGTAATTTCTTAGAAATGGTTTATATCAACAGAGCTAAACACAGCATCAATTACAGAACAGAAACATGTAAACTCAGTCGCAGCTACGCCAATATCATTAATCAAATTCAATACAGATAACATACATATATCATCACATTACATTCCACACATCAAATATTTTTCACATAGTCTAATTTCCCTACAATTCAGCTTTCCTTTTCCTATATATCCCTTTCTATATAATCCTGATAGGATAATCTGACCGATCCATTAACAACACATTTTTCCCTTCGTCGGTTCTTTTCACTTCAAAGAAGCCGACGCCTTATACAAAAATGACTTTTCTATACCGACATCCTTCCCCACCCCTTCAAATTCCAACGTATATAAACATAAAACAGCAATATCTCACTGGCACTCTCAACACGATACGCAAGAATGGCACAATTACACAGAAGACAAACACTTTGAGTGAGTAGAAATACATTGATTGAATATAAAAAAATATATTTTGCATTGTATAAATTCACTTTTCCACATTCTAAATGTATTTGTTAAATGTAAACATTGTTTGTAAATCCCAGGCCCTGAAGATGATCTCAATAAAGATCGAAACGTGGAAATGTCGTGTAATCAATTCGATTCTCGGCGACAAATGAAATGGCCACGGAGAGCTCTAGTGAAGGTATACATCATTTTAAACTTATTAAATTCGTGTAGAGATTAGTGACCGCTAATCGATAGTTATTCAGATATCGTGAGATGCGGTCGGGTGTGATGTAGGTTTCAGAAAAATATTTTCTTTATCGTGCCAACGTTTCTATCTTTAAAATTAAATAATAATCTTTAAATCCTTGAATAAATGGTATGGAAATGTATGCTTGTTTGTTTGTATTTGATAATTTAATGTAGTATTATTAGTAATAGTGGAATGTGTTAGTATTGTGTTGTAGTTATTGATTATTCTGTTAATTATGTGCTTAGGGTAGAGATTGTTTTGGAGGATCTGTTTGTATTTCTTTATGTACATAAAGAAAATGTTTTTCTAAAACCTACGTGACAGCAGACCGCATCTCACGATCTCGAAATAATCATTAACTAACGACCACTAAACACCGCACACTTTTTTTTTACAGTTAAATTTTCTGGTGACCAACAAATGGTTAAGAATGCAGTGATAATTACAGAACAACAACCGATTCATTGATGGGTTTATTTTGGTCATTTGTTTATTGGCTTATTGGGAAATAGTTTATTTCTGTAGTGGGACAGAGCCAGAAATGGGGTTGGCAAGTCTCGCCTACCGCACTTAATCTAGAGTTGCCTGCTCGCCCGACGACCGAATTCTGTTGACAATCTGATATTTATTTTCAGATAAAACCCACAAAGCGACACGATATGACGGTCAAATCGGAAATCGCCCGATAAAAACCATCACGATGAAGAAAAAAGCCGTTCTCTCGTTTTTTCACTCTAAATATTTATAGATACGTGATTTCCGTTGGCTTAAACATCTGACGAAGTGAAAAATTATCGTCAATATGCTTATTTTGACTAATTTTAATTTTTTTCGCTTCCTTTCTTTTTTTACTGACACCGTCAAGTAACAAAGCCGGTGGAGTTACCTGTCCCGTCTTGGCCATAAACATAACACAAATTTGGTCGAAATTTTTTTCAAAAGGCAAAAAGGAGGGAAAATTCGAAAGGTGGGTTCAGATGGGAGGTTGGTGTCCGAGTGGATCTAAGTCACGATAGCTCAAGTGGTAGAGCAGCGGCGTATTTAGCCGAAGGTCGTGGGTTGGAATCCCGCTCGTGACGCTGACTTTTTTACCTCAACCAATACCTTACATAAAAGTAGATTATAACATTAGCCTTTGATCCTCAAATTTTGAAAGATAGAGTTCAGCAGAAATTGGGGGTGCTCCGAAAAGAAGGTCTTAGTTGGTTCTCTCGTTTTCTTTTCGGAAAAGAATAGTGTGCTCGGGATTAATGGTGTTTTTTGTTGTAAGCGACTGGGAGTGGATTAGGTAGGATCAATGTTTTCTTATTTGTGAGTATGGAAGTTAGTCTTCTATCAAATGGAAGTACTAAAAAATTAACTTTGTCGGATTGAGGAACAAAACTAACTGAAATCCAATTTGCCACCGACCGACACTCTCGGAGCAGAGACGTCTTCATGGATTGAGGAAGGAAGAAGCCAAAGAAAATTTCCACCATCGAACTAGCTTGACCGGTCAAATGGATCAGTGTCGACGACAAAATTTCATAGCGCCTGCTTCAGAGCCCTCTAAATCGGCGCAGAGTATCAAGATTTCATCACAAATACGACTCTAATGGATGTAGACGATCCAGAGGAATCAGAGAATATAAATATTTCATATGCTAACATCAATTGCGTGGGCAATACCGTCAATGTACGCCACTGGGGAAAAATACTTCGGAAAAGACTTCCTCGATGAATTCCGTATATCTTGTTTTCTCTGCGGCAGGATTTGGTGAAGAACTTCATTGCAAAGAATAATCATGCGGCGGCGGTGAAGAAGGGAGTGAACGTAACGGCGTACAAATAGTGCGGTACATGCCGTAAAGTTTGGGTTCTGGTAAGATCCGTTAATGTGAAAAACTAGGTATTTATCGAATTCACGAAAGAATATCTATAATAGCTACTGATTGTAAGCCTCCCCAATTTTTCTTTATAAAAGTGGCTTTTTCAGAATCCCTTTTCTCGTTTGATCCCATGGCTTGGCACAGTTCTAGTCAAACGCCATTGGAAGGCTCTTTTTACCCAGCCCGGCTGCGCAAATCCCTGTTGTGTAAACACGAGAGCTGTTATTCAGCTAATTCGTCTATTTCGTCGCAGTTCGTAAACACTCATCGGCCCAGCTCTCGATGAACGATGTTTACATAACAGTCCATTAAAGCGAAAGACGACTTTGTGACGTGTTCTTGTCGACCCTTCTGTGAAACATAGTTTACCAATTATTTAGATCGTTGGGTAAGAACAATCTGAAGAATAAAAAATAAATAGAGTAAAATATGTAATATATTATTTTATGTTCTAATGTAACAATGAACTTATTGGGTTGTCCGGAAAATAATGCAGATTTTCATCCCCCCCCCCCCAATTATCCCTCTGTACAATAAACTGTCTACATTTGATGGATTATTCTTTTGTACGAATGTCAACTCTCTTTAATCTCCTGCATAGAAAAATGTTTACCTCAGTAGCATTTCGTTATGTAAGCGGCCGAATAATCTCTCAATATTCGCTTGCTTTTCTCTAAGCGACAAGAGATGGGTCGGCGTAAGCGCGTCGCTACTTATTATTGTGTAGGGGAAGGTAGGTGTAGGAAGGTGTGTAGGAATTCAATAAACCAGAGAGCATATTCATTAACATTTATTGTACACAATTCCGTCTCTTAACGGTACCCAAACAACAGATTCTTAATTAATCTAAAAGTCAGCCACAACACTAAATCTGGAGTCTATCAACAAAAGGACTTACCCCAAACGACGCTCGCCACGATTAGTGTCCACAGCATCTTTTCTCTCGACCGTCGACTTGGCTCGATGGGTCGCAACGGCTGGTCCTCGCTGGCTCTGGCTGTCTGAGTTTCCTTGTTAAATCCCAGGTGGAGTGTGGCTTCTTCTCTTCCGGACCGATTCCTGGAGACGACCGTCCTTGGTCTTGACTGCCTGGGGTGAGTCTCTGGTTTTGACTGACTTTTGCTTTCCCAGTCAACCCTTTTATACCGGGTTCTCTACCGGAGTAGGGGCGGAAAGGAAACCCGAAAGTCGGGGGAGTTCCCACGCCGCGGGTGGGCCGGCATAGACGGGTGTCGCGCACAGGGTTGACGCGACCCCAATTTACGATGTCCCACGTGGCTACATATTTTTGACAGTGTGACAACCCTTCAGTAACAACTAGACGATAGTTATTCGTAGATCGGTTGTCCAACTATTGCTACTTTTGTTCTCCAGGTTCGTGGGAAAAAGGACGTGGGTCCAGCTTTGGAATAATTCAGTCTTTGCAAAGATTCAACGCATGATTTTCGCACAATTTCGTTCTACGAGTAACTCGGTCGGAACGTCAGAAACATTACTGAAGTCTGGGGCGATGGCAGTGTGAGTGAAAGCACCCACCAGAATAGCGATAGTTTGAAAAATTTCGAGAGGAAGACTGTAGCCTTGAAGACAAAGATCGTGGAAGGTTTTCTTCACATATGTTTCCCAATGGTGTCGCAATGTCTTATAACACTGAGGTTCTTTAGCGTGCGCACCTGGCACATAGGCCTTATCACGCGTTTAGATTCTCAAGTTAGGAGCGACACCTCCGCGCACGGAAAATCTGCTTCTTCCGTGAGGTTTGGTGTAGAAGCCCACATCATCCTGCAGCATGCTGTCGACGTGTCGACTTCTCCCGCTTGCCGCTTCCGAGGGGGTGGGTTAACATTGTGCACTTAAACAGTGCCGCGCGTAAAGGGATACCCAAAAAGTGGTCGAAATGCATACGCTAGTTCAACGGTCCACGGCCACGAATGAAACCACTTCTCTAGGTACCCACAAGAGGTCTCACCATTCAGCCACTGCGTGTCTCACCACTTACCCAAGCGGCTGGGCTTGAACTTGGAACAAAAATAAGTTGCCCCGCAGTTCAGATGATTATGCACTCTACCCCGTCCGTATATATAAAAATATATTTAGAACCTCCGTGTTCCTCTGATGCAGCACCCGCCGTCCGAGATCAGCTCGCAAGTCAACAACTCCCTTAACGCATCTCGAGGGACTAGGTAGGCATAGTCTTGGCGACCTAGCACGCTGTACTCTTCCTTGGTCCTATCGTCAAAATGAATGCGGAGGATGCTTAAGGCGATCATGCGCGCCAGGAAACTCGTGCAACTTGTGCTTTAGAGAGTGACAGAAAAACGTGACGCACTCTCTAAAGCGCAAGCTGCACGAGTTTCCTGGCGTTTGTGATCGCCTAAAGCATCCTCTGCATGCATTTGGACGGTCATATGTGACGGTTTTCTTCACAGATGATGATGTTCTGCGAGCTTTGGCCAAAGAAAATCCCAGTTCAAGAACTTGCAGAGAATCTTTCAGTTAGCAAATCGACCGTCGCTGTAAATTGCAAAGGTGAAAAACCTCGAAAGTTGGGTCATGCATTAAACCGCCAAAAAATTCATCGTTATGAAGTTTGCGTAACACTTTTTTGCCGAAACAGAAACGAACCTTTTCTGGATAGAATTGTTACTTGTGATGAAAAGTGGATTCTCTACGATAAGAGCAGACATTCTGGACAGAAAAAGAGAAGCCATCACATTTTTCAAAGCTCCAAACTCGTCAAAAAAAGATGCTTGTGACTTTGGTGGCCCTCATTTGGGCTGTTTTACTTCACCTTCCTGATTCCTGGGAAAACAGTCAACGCCGACATGGATTGCTCACAAATTGAAGCATTATTGAAAGCGTCTTTACCCGATTCTGTAACACGACAGTGCTCGGCCCATATTCACACCAA
Organism: Cimex lectularius; assembly: GCF_000648675.2. Classification (NCBI taxonomy): domain Eukaryota; kingdom Metazoa; phylum Arthropoda; class Insecta; order Hemiptera; family Cimicidae; genus Cimex; species Cimex lectularius. Next base: position 775,906 of record NW_019392713.1, read on the forward strand.
AACTGTTGAACTTGGTTATGATTCTTCAGCCTCCCTGTTCTCCAGACCTCTCGCCTACCGACTACTATTTTTTCAGACATCTGGACAACGTTTTACAACATAAAAAATTTATTGATCAAAAGACGTTAGAAAATGCGTTCCCATATAGAATAAAGTATAAACCCCAATAGAATAAAAACAATCTGCAACACGTCCTTCTTCTCAAGATTAAACTAAAATTGCTTTTATAATAAATAATTAGTACATGTTTGGCACATTGTCTTAGCATAAACGCCCAAACTACTTTATTGTTTTCTGTTGTTAGTGCATCATTAGATTTAAAAAAATGTTTATAATAAAAGAGTTTAGAATGTTTCCTTCAACCTATGAATCTTTATGTAAGTATTGGTAGAAATGAAAAAGCCAGTGTCATGAGCGGGATTCGAACCCACGACCTTCGGCTAAATATTCCGCTGCTCTACCACTTGAGCTATCCTGACTTCGATCCACTCGGACACCAATCTCTCAACATCTCGGCGACAAATAAAAACAACATTTGAAAAATGGAAAAAAGGAGGGAAAATTTTAAACATGGGTTGAGATGGGAAGTTAGTGTCCGAGTGGATCGAAGTCAGGATAGCTCAAGTGGTAGAGCAGCGGCGTATTTAGCCGAAGGTCGTGGGCTCGAATCCCGCTCGTGACACAGACATTTTTATTTCAACCAATACCTTACATAAAGATTAATTAATTGAAAGAAGGTATTTGATCAATGGGACCACGAAATCTAGTGGATTTCCTTCAACGTTACATAAAAATTATTACTAATTATCTGACATAAAAACGTGTGGTACTTTGAAGGACAAAGCGATAAAAATAAAAAAAAGAAGAAAGAAAAACAAAGTGTAAATGGAGCCATGAGACACACTGCATGCTATTGGGACAATCATCAAATTCCTTTTACCTTCATTATCATTTCACTCCACAGGCCTGCATTTGACCCACGCAACGCAATCTTTTCCAATCTTCAAGGATTCGATAAAATGTCAAGGAAATTTGTAAGAAAAAAATATTAATACTATTAATAGATGGTTACAGTTTAATACAAAATGTGAACCTTCTGATGTTTTGAAGAACAAAACCATTTTTTAGCAGAATGCACATTTTTTAATGAAATTCGTATGCTTCACGTAGGCCGCATTTCCCTATCTAGAGAAGATTGGGCTCTACTTGCTGGGGTAAACTCTGACCCGACCCCATTTGTAAAATATTGCAGACATGCATGGCAATATAGGTATATTTGTGTTAAAGAGCTAAATATTTAATGTATAACGAGGTACGACTTGATTTGTTTTATTTTTTGGATTTATTTTTATGTTCTTTAATTTTTCTCCTTCTTTCACTTTTTGTATTGCTCTGTTCTTTTGCTGCTTTATTGATGTTTTCATTTAGCAGATAGAATTTTCCATACCGTACTGTGCTTATTGTGTAGTTATTTCATTATTTTATCATAATCAAATAAAGTACTATTATTATTATTAGTTGGAGATCGTGAGATGCGGTCTGGTGTGACGTAGGTTTTAGAAAAATATTTTCTTTATCGTGTCAACATTTCGATCTTTATTGAGATCGTCTTCAGGGCATAAAGTGTTTGTTTTCTGTGTAGATGTGTCATTCTTGTCTGCCGTGTTGAGCGCACTCTCACATGACCTCTTAATAATCATCAACTAACGGTCACTAAACACCACACATTATTATTAAACATAAAACGTATTTATATTCTCGTATCTAGTGCATGTGCTTTCTTAGGCGGTAGTGCCCCCAACCAGAATCCTGTTTCTGCTTCGGTTACCGTCCGGCAATTCCTTAGTAAGTCTTTCGGATGGACATTCTATGGAGCTTTTCGCAATAAATACGCAATAGTGTTTGGAAGCCTAGATAATTCATATTTGTCCCTTTTTGGTCAAAATGTCCACTTTCTCATTGCTTCTATGCCCAGGGACCCAATGGTCAGGTAATTAGTGTCACTGCCAGGGCTTCCATACAATGCCATACGCTTTTAGTCTTTACCTCGGATGAGGCCTTTAGTACCGCCCGACTGTTAGGAAACATGGCTATCTTCCTGGAATGTCTTCCTAGCCTTTTTTGTCTGGCGCAGAGTTCAATTGCTACGATTTGGAACTGGAAAATTATAGCGTATTTAGCGAGGTTTAAAGTCAGTTCGGTCTTCGGATTCATCTCGAGGACTCCAACTCCTGCCTTTATTCTTTCGAGTAGTCGGTATACCAGTAGGAGTTGACCTTCAAAGGTGTTCCTTTAGCATACTCTTCGTTTTCTGGTGCGAGTACCTTGTACTTATTAGTGAAGTTATATTTTGAAGTAAAGCCTGTATCTCCTCCTTCCATTGTTCTCCTTGGACTAAAGGTGGATGGTTTAACATCTCCAAGGCCGCAGTTGGCGTTGACCTCCCAGTGAAATTGAGGTGAGCTTGACTTTGAGTGCCGTTTAATCGCCTTAGCCTGCAAACTTAATCTCCCGCACCACCGACACATATATCAACATTGGTCATTTAAACCCCAGATTTTAGCATTAAGCCTTATGCATATACCCGGGTAATTTTCGCTGTTTGGGTAATTGGGGTCAGGGCGAAGAAGACTGTAATATGTAGTTTAAAGTGAGGATTGGAAATGAATTTCAGTTAATTTATTTTCACTTTCTGACGCTTATACACGCTTTTAGCAACACAAAAAATTGTAACTTTTTTTAAAAACTGTCTGCCAAGATCTATAAAACTCCAAATCTGATTAGTTAGCATGCACTTGACATTCCAGGTGTATGTAGTAGAGAACACTTACTCGAGGTTCGAGAGAAAAGAAAAGTGTAAAAATAACCCGGTTTTCCTTGAGTTATATTACTGGTTGAAGATTTCATACGGGACTTTGGTTCAGAAGGCTGGACAAGATTGGATAAACCCGTTTACCGACCAGTATGTAAACACTACGATACTTTCTAATTCCCAACATTGCAAATTCCGATTTCAAAATTTATCTGCAGTATTGAAAGTAACAAGCTGAATTGAGAACTAAAATGTTTTAATTTTTACTATTCAATTGGGTGCAGTTTAAAGTTTAAGTTTTAAAAGAAAATTGATAGCTATTAATTAAGGTTTTTAGTTGAGATAAAAAAGTCAGTGTCACGAGCGGTATTCGAACCCACGATCTTCGGCTAGATACGCCGCTGCTCTACCACTTGAGCTATCGTGACCTCGATCCACTCGGACACCAACTTCCCATCTCAACCCAAAACCTTTGAAATTTCCCCCCTTTTTTGCCATTTTTTCAAAGTTGGGGGAAGTTAGTGTCCGAATGGATCGAGGTCACGATAGCTCAAGCGGTAGAGCAGCGGCGTATCTAGCCGAAGATCGTGGGTTCGAATACCGCTCGTGACACTGACTTTTTTATCTCAACTAAAAACCTTAATTAATTGAAAGATATTAATTGCTCAAGCGGACCACGAAAACTAGTAAATTTAATAAGTTAATAGGTATGTTAGCATTGCTAATGAAATATTTCACAGCATCCTCTGACAATTAATTGCAGTTGGGCAACATTAATAGTCTTTTTTTTAATGTTGATTATTCCTATCAGTTGGTGATGTATGATTTTTTTTATACCAAAAGGGTTCAAGACCTTAACGCTCAATAGATGGTATCTTACGATTTAAAAAAATTTAAAAAAAATTTAAAAAAAGGGGGGGGGAAATTCAGCGACCAGAGACGAACGTAACAAAAGAGACATGATCATATTGAATATACATACCTTAATTGGCCATTAGAGCATGAATTAAAACAAAGTGTTTTGTTACAGTAAATTAGTGTGTACGATGAAGATTTGTTTTATTTTTGTACAAATCAGTGCATGCACTTTAATCGGAGAGCGTGTCCAGAAGTGCTGTATTATCGTGCAGTATTGTCGGTCCCAGATGTATAAAGAAAGAAACGTATTAACAAAATTTAAAGCCTAGGAGTTTGTTAAGTGCTTGTTATAATGACGAAAGAGATGAAAAAAAAAAGAATTGATTCCAGTCGTCAGCGTGCCGGGTTTTATCTGAAATGACGTCTTGTTTGCTGGGGGTTGTGGGGGCCTTCTCCGGGGAGATAAACCATTACCCGCGATGACCCCCGATGGTCAGATCCCGATAAACCGGCCGAGTATAAAAGCGAAACGAAACCGCCGAATCGTCCATTAAAAGTGGAGTGCCTTTCACAAGCGAATTCACCACCATTGGATTACACTCAAGGATGTCTTTCGAGGTAAGCACTGACAACAAACCGAGACATACCGGTCCAAACGTACTGACTTCAGCTGTCGACCCCCTGCCATTCAGAAATCACGATAGGGGGAGAGCATTTCAACGAAACATAATACATTTAAGAAACGAATTCATCACTATTTTACACCGTTAGGAGTAGCATATAATCAAGCGGCAATTAATAGTTTTTTTTCGTAAGCGACTTAATTCTACTCATAATTTTTTTCACGTTAGAAATAAGTCGGGTGTAAATCTGCTCTGAGATTAACCCTTCTAAGACTGATAAAATTACAGTTTTTCAGTGAAGATACAAAATCTGTGGCGGATCCTGATTGAAAAATTGCAAATAGTTTTCATTCAAACGATTACAACAGTAAACGATTCGAAAAATAATGCCATTGAATGATTGTCTAATTAAACTGAGGGGCAACAAATTTCACCCACAAGTGCAAATCTACATTCATCTGTAAAATGTACAGTACCAATCGTCCAAATAACACGGTCATCCTGAGGTTCTAACGGTGTCTCGTAGTGTTTCGTAGGGAACTCAGATGGCAATAGCCGAACACCTGATGGAACGTCCATCATCAATGGCTGTGTTCTCGAGCAAATGCGAGCCGTGAAACTTTGTGTATTTTGGTCAATTCTGGTCCTCTATGGGGCGAAAAGCAATCGTCCATACTGATTTGATCTTCTTCGAGCAGTGAGTTCAGAAATTAGGTCACCTCGAACTTCCTTGAACTTATGAATCGCCTGAACAACAGTAAGGTGCCGGTTTCACAAAATTCTCAAAGTCAAAAAACGGCCATCCTGTGGTTCTGTTACCCTTGGGCGTCAAGAACCGGGCCTTTTATGGTAGGACCCAGTTTCTCGAAAACGTCTAACGGCGTCTCGCAGTGTTTCGTAGGGATCTCCGATGGTAATAGTCGCATACCTGACGGAACGTCCATCATCAATAAGTGCCACACCACGCGCAACATCCTCAGCACTAAGTTAAGTAGTTCATCGTTCGTTACACTCCCACGCGAATCGGGATGTCGCCAATTGAGTCGTCGTCGTTCGACGTGGAACCGATTCGTTAACCGACAGAGCCTGATTGAACGATTCCCGGTTCTTTAACCGCGAGTCGTGACACGATCGCCGCTCCTTTAACTGTTCATCGTTCAGCCTTTCTAATTATAGACTTTCCCCTCGTAACGTCGTAATGTTATGATGTTACGCGACCATGGCCGCGGTTCGTGTTACATTTCCTTCGTTTGTGGGAGTTTTCTTTAGGTTTTTAGGAGTTTGTGGTTTGGCAGTAATTCAAGTTTAAAGAATGAAATTAAGAAAGCAAAGATGAAACCTAAACAGTTTATTGCTTCAGAATTCAAATGAGACTGAAGAAAAATTTTAAATTCTTTAAAAAGTAAATGCTGAAAAATCCTGTAAATTAAGTGTGTTTACATCATCTAATTGACGTTCCTAATTTAAAACATGTCACAAACAAATATTTTATGGTAAACACAATGAGACAAATTAAGGTCAGAATTTTCTTTTATCGAGAAAATGAAAAAAAAAATCAGTTGGTTGCAATTTTTTTGCCTGTCAGTGTATAAAACAGTAGACAGACAGCGCAAGCAATTCCATCCCTTAAGTCGATCGTATGGACAATGTTTTACCATGTACTATTACATTGAAACAGAATCAAGCGTGGACGAAGTCCCTGGTAAATAAATAAAGATGCATTTACAATTTAATGGATGGTTAGAAAATTGGCGAAAATCCATGGTGATGTCGTACCCCAGCTGGTATGGATTCTTTTTTAATTTTTTTTTTTGTTATTAAACGTTAAATTTTTTATCTGGCCCATAAACGAAGGAAATGTGAACACGAACCGCGGTCCCAATCGCGTAACACATCGTGACAGTACGACGTTACGATGGGAAATCTAAGTAGAAAGAATGAACGATGAACAGTTAAAGGAGCGGCGATCGGATCACGACTCTCGATTAAAGAACCGGGAATCGTTCAATCAGGCTCTGTCAGTTAACAAATCGGTTCCACGTCGAACGACGACGAATTCAATTGGCGACATCCCGATTCGCGTGGGAGTTGTATCGCGTGATCGACTTTCGGCCTTCGGGCCGATTGAGCGAGTGGTTGGCGAATCGCGGCGACCGGTTTCCCCACTCGTCGGCCCCTCGACCGGTCGAGAAACGTCAAGTCGTCACTCGTCAACCAGTCGTCGTCGGTCGTATTTTAAATTTCCATTTCGACTTAGAAACAAGAGAAAATCCCCCGTTGCGACTGAAGTGGACAGATGATTAACAGTGAACGACGATACGAAAACCTTTCACTCGACGTGAGTCCGCGACATGCGCCTTTCGACCGAGACGATCTGTTCAATTTGAGCTTTTTCTGTTCCAGTCGCCGTTGTTGAAAGCTTTTCTCGCCGGATCCCTCTCTGGAACTTTCTCCACGGTACTTTTCCAGCCGCTGGACCTCGTCAAAACAAGGCTACAAAACCAAAATGCGGCCCTCTCCGGCACTGGGTGAGTTGCTAAAAAGCCAACTTTTTTTATCTTTGAAATCCAATCCTTAATTTCAATTATATTCAAACCCAGTAAGCTTTTACCTTAGCTTTTTCAGGGGAAAATTAATTTAAATGACTTTCCTTTTATACAAAATGGGTCAACGGACAATTTAAATTTCTTGTACATTTATAACTGAAAATGAAGATGACATACATGTGGAAAGCTGGGCAACAACTTAATTTGTACAGTCTGTTAATTCTTAAATGATCCTTCATCGTCACCACCATCATCATCATGATTTTCTATTGATTCTATTCTACTATTCTACTACTATTCTACTTTTGTACTGATTAATCCCATTTGCACAAAAAAGTAGCATTATGCCCTTCCATTCTGCTATGCCTAAAAGTCATTTTTAGTTAATTTTTTTCTTTTGTCGATTTCATTTGATATTACTCTCACTTTAAACCTTTTTGAATGGCTCCAGTCAGGCATTTGAGTGAGTCTGATAGTGTCAGCGTCATAAAATTATTAAAGGAAGGATATAGTGCAAAGTTGTCTAAAGACTGAGTGTACATCACTCTACGATAGGAAGGGTTCATTGGGTTTTAGAGAAACAGGGCTTCACACTAGGGATAGGGCCGTAATAGGTCTACAGATGAGAAAGACGATTGATTCGTCTGTCATCAGGTTCTACAAAACAGCATCATAGTAGGATATGATATGGGAAATGTGATAAGACAAGTCCGAAATGTTTCAATTTCCTTCAGGAGAGTAAGAAGAAGGCTCAATGAAAATAACCTCCGGGCCAGGCTTCTTTTCGCATGGAAATATGTGAATTGTATATTGGAAGCTCTCTCTGCAGATGAGGAGTGAGTTCGCCTCCAATCTTCAGATGGCAGTAATTTCATATGGAGATGCTCAGGAGAATGGTACTCTCCATGCTGTATGATTTCTCAGGTGGCATTCCACAGTGTGTCTTTGATGTTGGGATGGTTTCCTTGACACCCGCACCTAATTGGTTGTTCGAGGAAGAACTTCACAGAGGTACTTCCAAGACATACTCGAAGAACATGTACTGTCATTTGCCCCCCCCCCCATTGGTAAGAGGTTCTTGCAAATGCAGGATAATGCTAAGCCCCATAGAGCACAAATGACTACCTGAATGCAGTTGGAATTGAGTGTTTGGTATGGCCAACTCGAAGTCCAGATTTTAGCTCAATCGAGCACATTTGGGACCAACTTAAGTGACGAGTACGACGGTGAAACACAGTTTCTAACACCCTTGAAGAGTTGGAAAGGCTGTTCTTGATGAATGGGAAAGAATTCATCAGGATCTTATCAGAAATCTTTTACAAGGAATACAAAGGCTTTTAACAGATGTGTCATACCAGATATGGAAATACCTCGGTATTAAAGGGGATAAAACAATCTTTTTACATTTTTATTTGTTTCTGAATTTCTAGTTTTTTTTCTCATTTTTTTTCTTTACTCAATAATTTTATTTTAGAATTAGACAATAAATATTTTATTTTTAAATGTGTAATATTTACAACCAAACCTATCTTTGATACGCAAACTATGGATAAACCTAAATACATTGAAATTTAAGGTTGGTGCTTTTATTTTGTGCATCAGTGTGTATGTAGTTAGAAGAAGGGTCAGAGATCATGAGATGGGGTCTGGTGTGACGTAGGTTTTAGAAAAAACATTTTTTTAAACATATAATTTAACGTAAATTATATTATGAAGATGATTAGATTATAGATTAGACTGTAATTTTTTTCACATTGAGATAATTTACACCACGGGGGTCTGGTTAGAACTACATGAGATCATTTAAACTTAGGTCTGGTTAGAACTACATAATCTTTCATTAATCATTTTACACAGAATTTTAAATGAAATAGAATTAAAATAAACAATCAAACTTTCATGTTTTAAAGATAAGATTCATATATGGAAATAATACTCTTCATGCTATAAACAAGCACACAAAGAAGCATGTATGAGTAGATGGATAAGAAATAAATCAATTATTGGATGTGCTTGTCAAATAAATCAAGAACTACTGTAAAATTACTGACTAAATTGTAGATTTATTCAGTAAAAAAAAAGTGTTATCGATTCAATGTTTATAAATTGTCAATAAATTCGAGGTTGTACAAGTGGTTAACAATAAGAACTTCAAAATCAGAATAGTCGAAGGTTAAATGTGTTTAAAAACGTTTAATGTTTGATTTATTAAAAGCAAATGTTGACATCGCATTGCTGAAAATGTGATGTCGGTAATTAACATAATGGCGATATTTTGTGTAGTAAGCGAGTGAGTAGTAAAGAGATCCTTGTTTTTATATTTCAGGAGAGTGTCATACTCGACTGGCATGTTCCACGTTCTGAACAATATCTTGAAGAAGGAACAATTTACAGGGTTATGGAAGGGGATGACACCGGTGGGTTTAAAGAATCGCATTCGAGTCTGAGTGAGATTATATCTTTTTTTTAAATGATTGTAGTCAATAACGAGGACAGTACCAGGTGTGGGATTGTATTTTTCGTCAATGCACTGGATGACCCGTACTTTCACCGACGGGCATCCTTCTCCCCTGCAGGCAGTCGCCATCGGGATAGTAGGAAGGACTTTCAGCGCAGTCTGCCTGATACCAATTACCGTGGTCAAGACGCGGTACGAGAGTGGTGAATATCCTTACAAGAGCATCACCCATGCGTTGCGCCTGATTTACCAACATGAAGGCTTGCGGGGTTTGACCTGCGGCCTGTTCCCCACGGTGGTGAGGGATGCACCCTTCTCCGGCATATACTTGATGTTCTACACACAGCTGAAAAAAGCAATGCATCCAGGTAAAACTGTGTTTCAGTCGACGCTTTAAATTTGTTCTGTAACAAACTGGTTTGTGCTTTGGCCTTGAAGTAACAACCTGTTTTGGTTGTTTTCATTAGGAGGTGTGTCAAGAGCCGAATGGCCAGATAGGTAGGATTCCGACACACCTCTAGAGAGCCATTGCCCTTTACACAATAAAAGAGTCTAGAAAGTTCTTGATTTCTGTACACTACCTCAGGATTACAGGTCTAATTTAAAAAAAAAGAAGTCAAGCTTGCTGATATTTATTTCAGTTTCAATATGTTAGTATTTTTTTTCTCTTCAAAACGTTTTGTTTTGCAAATAACAGGGCAAGTATCAATCCTCCCCCAAAAAATCAATTTATCCATATGGAATTTTTTTATTAAAAATAAAAAATGATTATAATTTAATATTGAGGGATAAAGGTCGCATTTTGTTACAGTAACAACACTGTAACTCATTAATTGTATGAAGTACGATTTATTTATATCTATATGTAGCTTTTCTTTTTGTTGTTTTGTTGTAGAGCTTCTTAAAAATGAATATCAAGCACCAGTGCAGTTTAGCTGTGGAGTGGTTGCCGGCATCCTTGCCTCTCTTGTCACACAGCCGGCCGATGTGATCAAGACCAAGATGCAACTCTACCCACATTTGTATCCAAACATCCAGTCAGTTATTTTGCACTTACATCGTCAATATGGAAGCAGGGGCTACTTCAAGGGCCTGGCACCTCGAATGCTCCGCAGGACGTTGGTGGCTTCGATGGCGTGGACTCTTTACGAGCAAGTCACAAGAGCAATTGGCCTTAAATAAAGTTACTGCTTGTTACTATAACCCATGAAGGGTGGTTTTGTCAATTTCTCTGCTTGTACAGGGAAGCGCTTCCCGTAGTCGGGAATTTTGGAAACTCTTGGCCTATGCTATGAATACAAGAAGAAGCCGAGTTTGTGGAAGGAAAGCTATATCATTCAGATAAATGGCACAAAGTAACACAATTTCGTCCAACGAATGATGTAATCATTTTGTTTTGATGTTGAATGTCGATTTTTTATTATATAGTACTTGTAATTTTTTTGTTTGTTATTTTTTTCCTTATTACTTGTATTCAACAAAAGTATATTCAGTGAAGTACATTGTAATTTTAATTGTGAATGATATGAAATATTTTCAGACGGCCCTAGTTAGTTCTGTAAAACTTTACTGGAATATGCTTTCATATCTAATAATAGAAATAAACATTAAAGCTTTGTCCCATTAAACAAGAATTGTTTCAAAACATTATTTAACAGGAACAGTCATCTTAGATAGCATAATCTGATAATAGAGGCTCACAAATGTTAACAGATTTAAGTAGCTTTGAATAAGATAAATTTCACAAGGAATGATTTAAATTATTGATGGAAGAATATAAACTACTCCACAAATGTAAAAAAAAATTTAAAAAAAAATTAATTAAAAAAAAATTAAAAAAAAACCCGTCACCCTGAGGTTGATATTATGACTGTGTTGCTGCGAGCCCCGACAAAAAAAGTATTCTTAAGTAGATGTTTAGCGTCGCATTCCCAGTAATGGTTGTAGGATGCTTTACAAATTGCGGTTAATATACACTAAACACTTTTACGAGGGGTATACAACTATAAAATTTTCTCATTACCGGTTGTTTCTCTTGCTCTCGACCAAAGCAAGACTCCCAGTTAAGGCATTGATCAACAATTTATTGTAAAACTTTAATAAAAAATAACAGCTCGCCTTGAGCCAAGGGTGTTTCCCTGTTTATTCTACATGAAAACATTTTTTTTTATTCAGCTAGTTTGAGGTTTTTAAGGTCTTAAAGTTGGTAAGGGGAAGGGCATGGCCGATAGAGGAGGAAGTGAAATCCAGAGGCTGGAATGAAAGGATGAGGAAGGAACGACAGAAAGTAGTTCTGTGTTTAGGAGGTTAGAGATCAGAAGAGGTAGAACGAGTATGACAGTTGTGTACTGGAGACCTGAAGTTTAGGGATCATATGACATATATAATGAGGGGAGTGTGAAGATATTGTTTGTTAAAGGAAGAAGCCTAGGAAGTACAGCCTGCGGTGAGAAGGGTATAACCACTTGAAGCCAAGCACACAACAGTTGTATGGGACCTTAAATTTAACAAGGAATGAATTAAATTCTTGATGGAAGAATATCAAGTACTCCACAAATTTTTTTTTAAATTAAATTTATTTATTAAAACTGGTCTTATTAGACCAACCATTAATTTTACAATAATATTATAGAATAAATAAATGTTTACATTCTTATAAACCCATTGGTACAATAAGATTTACATTTCTCTATTCACTTTTAACTACACAAGTTCAAATGGCTTTGTTCTTTTTAATCTTCTGACCATGTTTCGGTTATGTAAGAGTTTGGTCGCTTCCACATTCTCGTGCTGGCTGAGGCGAGCCTGGTGTTTGGCGGCAAATCTTTGTATTTCCGCCGTGACTTCAGGGATCTTAAGATCCCTATGTAAGTCCTTATTCCTTATGTACCAA
>NW_019392713.1:788493-791952 GCF_000648675.2 Cimex lectularius
TAAAGAAAATTGGAATAATCCAAGATGGCACATGTAGATTCTGCAAAGAAGCAGAAGAGACACCAACACACTTACTAACAAACTGCGGAGCTACACTAGCCCGCAGGAGGAAGTGTTTTGGGATGTACAATGTGACCATAAAAGAACTACAACCACTGAAACCGGGCCTATTAATCAAGTTTCTTGATGAAATAGGACTCACCGATGTGCTTTAAGCAGAGCACAGGGGATACAATAGCTCTTAAAGGGCGCAGTATACCATACCCTGAATTATTACATCTATCTATCTATCTATCAGTCTGGAAGCCCCAGTCGACATGTTTAGCGTTGAAATCACTGCCTGCAATGAACCTTTCGCCTAGGTACTCTAGTAGTCTCGAGTAATCTGAACACTTTAAATTGTGATTTGGCGAGCAATATACTGCGCCAATAGCTATTTTCTGTTTGACAGAGTTAAGTACGACGACGGTGAGTTGGATCTCATCAGTTTGAAGAGAACGATCCTCGAAGTGTCGTATGTTGTCCTTTATGATGATAGCGCTACCACCGTTAGGGTTGTTATAAGGATGGATGGTGTGATATATTCGGTAGCCATTTAATTTTAAAAATGACTGTTTTGTTAGGTGGGTTTCAGTTACTAAGCAAATATCAATTTCCTGCATATTTAGAAATATTTCAAGTTCTTGTTTTTTCTCTAGTACGCCATTTGCATTCCAAGTTGCTATTTTAAGATCTTGTCGGCTCATCATTTGAAACAAATTTTGCTTCTAGTCTTTCTAGCCGCTCTGAAAGTTTGGTAATTGCGGTGGTTATGTTGGCCATCATTTCCACCATGTGCTGCTGATTGTACGGTGACATTGTTTGTTCTGGGATGTCTGTACGGGCTGCTTGAGCGAAGGTTACTCCTTTTTTACTTGAGCTGGGCCGAGGAGCCCTTACTACTAGAGAATCACTTTTATTAGTTGATTTTATGTGGTTTTTCCTTTTTTGTAATTCTTTTGCAATCATGCATCCTCTGTAATTTGCGGGATGATCACCTGCACAGTTATGGCATTTTGGAACTTCTTCTTTCGGCTTAGAGCAGTTTGCTGTTAGGTGTTCGCCAGCACATTGGTTACAATATTTTTGTGTATGACCATATCGTTGACATTTTTTGCACTGAGGAATCATCTTGCTGTTTTTGATGGCTTCCATTTTGACTTTCATATGGCATATTTGTTGTATTTCGAAAATCTTTTTAATATCTTCGGTATTTTAAAAACTGAGCATGAACAAAGGAAGCGGAGTTATCTTTTCAACTCCGTTTTCCTTCGACTTTGGAGGAAAGTTACAATATCTATTGGATCACAAGATGGGTGTAAATTCCTGGCCATGACTCTTATGGGCCTGGTTTGTTTGTTTTCATATGTATGCCACTCCATGTTTTTTGAGGTGTTCATGAGTTCTGTAATTCTCCTATACTCAGTTTCGTTGTCAACATTAATTTTTATTTGGTCATTGTTCATGAGTTTAGCTTTAAAGTTAATTTTTTGTCCTTGAAGAGCTTCATATATTGGCTTCATATCAGTCACACTGCTTAGTACTATGGGTGGTGGCCTTTGCACTTTTGCTTGTGTTTTGTCATCTGTTATCAACTGATTTTTTGACTAAATCAAAAGTATTAATTGAAGTTTTCATCTCACATTTTTCAGGAGAAGACATGAATTTTCTTTTTTTATTCTTTTGAACGAGCCATGCCCTTTCTTTGGCTACTATTTCTTCTTCATCAGAAGTTGGTTGTGTGAAATTTTTTTCAGTCTGGCTCGGTGTTGATTTTTGTTCCGTTCCAGTTAGGGACTTAATTGAAGGGCATTTATTTGTTCTGTCTTTCCCATCTTTTCGATCCTTTCCTAACCGGTCAGGATAGAGAGCGGAGACGAGTTGGGTAGGGGGGAAGGAGTAAGAGTGAGATTTTGAACGCTCGGAATTTTCCGAGACGTTATAATAAGAAGCGTTTCCCTACCTTTTTCTGCTGACAAGGCAGTCCTTATGAAGTGTAACTGGCCTACTTCTGGTGCAGTTTTCAATTTCTTTACGTTCGTTACAATAATTAAATTGTTGTTTTAAGTTAGAAACACTACAATTTTTACACACTATTTCCACAACACACTATTGATAAGGTCAACTGGGGAAGTTTCAGATCAATTTTCGTAGGATAAACCATCGAAAAGAGAAACTTTTGTAGAGCAAAACAAAAGACGTCTGATCACGTTAAACGCCATGGCGCGACTCAAGTACTCCACAAATGGAACAAAAAAAACCCGTCACCCTGAGGTTGATATTATGACTGTGTTGCTGCGAGCCCCGACAAAAAAAGTATACTTGAGCAGATGTATAGCGTCGCATTCCCAGTAATGGTTGTAGGATGCTTTACAAATTGCGGTTAATATACAATAAACACTTTTAAGTGGGGTATACAACTATAAAATGTTCTCATTACCAGTTGTTTCTCTTGCTCTCGACCAAAGCAAGACTCCCAGTTAAGGCGTTGATCAACAATTTATTGTCAAACTTTAATAAAAAATAACAGCTCGCCTTGAGCCAAGAGTGTTTCTCTGTTTACTCTACATGAAAACATTTTTTTTTATTCAGCTAGTTTGAAATTTTTTAAGGTCTTAAAGTTGGTAAGGGGAAGGGCATGGGAGATAGAAGAGGAAGTGAATTCCAGAGGCTGGAATGAAAGGATGAGGAAGAAACGACAGAAAGTAGTTCCGTGTTTAGGAGGTTAGAGATCATATGACATATATAATGAGGGGAGGGTGAAGATATTGTTTGTTAATTTCCGATTTGAGAGTTAGCGACTTTGGAATGTTGCTATTTCAAATCGATTTCGTGTATCAATCTTCTTAAAATTTGGAGAAAACATCCACAAAACCTTTATAAAACAGGAAATATCAAAAGTATAAATAATATTTTTTTCGATATATCCAAATTGAAGCCTCGGTTGTGTCGAGAGTTGCGAGTTAGCGACTTTGGCCTGATGGAACTTCAAATTGATTTCGTGTATCAATCTTAAAATTTGGTCAAAATATCCACAAAACCTTTATAAAGCTAAGGAAATAACAAGTCTAAAAAATATTTTTTTTTCGATTTATCGAAATTGAAACCTCGGTTGAGTCGAGAGTTGCGAGTTACCGACTTTGGCCTGATGCAACTTCAAATTGATTTCGTATATCAATCTTATTAAAACTTGGTCAAAATATCCACAAAACCTTTATAAAACTGAGGAAATATCAAGTCTAAAAAATATATATTTTTTTCGATTTATCCAAATTGAAGCCTCGGTTGAGTCGAGAGTTGCGAGTTAGCGAGTTTGGTCTGTTGCTACTTCAAATTGATTCCCTGTATCAATCTTCATAAAATTTGGTCAAAATATCCACAACCAATTTATGAACCTAAGGAAATATCAAAATGCTAAAA
>NW_019392713.1:792488-853992 GCF_000648675.2 Cimex lectularius
CCGCAAACATTATATGAAACTAAGGAAATATCAAAAGTCTAAAAAAACTCGTCAAAAATAACTTTTTTTTCGATTTATACAAATTGAAGCCTCGGTTGCGAGTTATCGACATTGGCCTGTTGATACTTCAAATTGATTCCCTGTATCAATCTTCATAAAATTTGGTCAAAATATCCGAAACCAATTTATGAACCTAAGGAAATATCAAAAGTCTAAAAAAACATTTGAAAAGTATATTTTTTTCGATTTATCCAAATTGAAGCCCCGGTTGCGAGTTAGCGACTTTGGCCTATTGATACTTCAAATTGATTCCCGGTATCAATCTTCATGAAATGTGGTCAAAATATCCCCAAACAATTTATGAAACTAAGAAAATATCAAAAGTCTAAAAAACCATTTGAAAAGTACATTTTTTTTCGATTCATCCAAATTGAAGCCTCATTTGCGAGTTAGCGACTTTGGCCTGTTGCTACTTCAAATTGTTTCCCTGTATCAATCTTCATGAAATTTGGTCAAAATATCTCCAAACAATTTATGAACCTAAGGAAATATCAAAATTCTAAATAAACATTTGAAAAGTATATTTTTTTTCGATTTATCCAAATTGAAGCCTCGGTTGCGAGTTAGCGACTTTGGCCTGTTGATACTTCAAATTGATTCCCTGTATCAATCTTCATGACATTTGGTCAAAATATCCCCAAACAATTTATGAAACTAAGTAAATATCAAAAGTCTAAAAAAACATTTGAAAAGTTGTTTTTTTTTCGATTTATCCAAATTGAAGCCCCGGTTGCGAGTTAGCGACTTTGGCCTGTTGATACTTCAAATTGATTCCCGGTATCAATCTTCATGAAATTTGGTCAAAATATCTCCAAACAATTTATGAAACTAAGAAAATATCCAAAGTCTAAAAAACCATTTGAAAAGTATATTTTTTTTCGATTTATCCAAATTGAAGCCTAATTTGCGAGTTAGCGAATTTGGCCTGTTGCTACATCAAATTGATTCCCTGTATCAATCTTCATAAAATTTGGTCAAAATATCCACAAACAATTTATGAAACTAACAAAATATCAAAAGTCTAAAAAAACATTTGAAAAGTATATTTTTTTTCGAATTATCCAATTTGAAGCCCCGGTTGCGAGTTAGCGACTTTGGCCTGTTGTTACTTCAAATTGATTCCCTGAATCAATCTTCATGAAATTTGGTCAAAATATCCCCAAACAATTTATGAAATTAAGGAAATATCAAGTGTAAAAAACCATTTGAAAAGTTTTTTTTTCGAATTATCCAATTTGAAGCCCCGGTTGCGAGTTAGCGACTTTGGCCTGTTGCTACTTCAAATTGATTCCCTGTATGAATCTTCATGAAATTTGGTCAAAATATCCGCAAACAATTTATGAAACTAAGGAAATATCAATAGTCTAAAAAAACATTTGAAAAGTATATTTTTTTTCGATTTATCCAAATTGAAGTCTCGGTTGCGAGTTAGCGACTTTGGCCTGTTGCAATTTCCAGTAACAGGCCAAAATCGCTAACTCGCAACTCTCGACTCAACCGAGGCTTCAATTTAGATAAATCGAATAAATAGATACTTTTCAAAAAATTTTTTCGACTTTTGATAATTCCTTAGTTTCATAAAGTTTTTGTCGATATTGTGACCAAAGTTTATGAAGATTGATACACGAAATCGTTTGGACGGTGCCTGGCGTTGTCGTAAAAAACCCGCAAACCAAAATTGTTGTATGAAAATTATTTCAAATCTCCTCCTCGTCGTATCTGCACTTTGCCGTAGTGAGGAGTCTTTACAAACTAAGAGAGATACATGTATTCATTTTAATTTATTGGATAAATAATAACAAAAAATAATTCCCAACCTGATAGACATCCATGAACTTGTTTGTTTACCACTTTTATTTTCATCATATTGCTATGATGGACTTTAACCTCGATCAATCAAAAAAGAGTATTTATAAAGAAATCACACACACAAACAATAGGGATTAGACATGCAGGAACATGCTAGTCTACGTTTGACAATATAATGCTCAGTCGATGAAACCAAGTTTATTTCGTCGTAGGCGTTCGCTGAAGCAGGTCGTCCAAATAAAACAAAGTAATACATATGAATGAACTTTATTTATTTCGTACAAATATTGACTTACCTTAATTTCACATAGATGGACTGCCCAATAAGAATTGGAAAAATTTCCGATTTAAATGTAGGATTCGATTACGAGGTGAAGGGTTTGGTCAAAATCCCAACGAAATACGGCGATGCCATTGTCGCCGACTTTGAATACTTCGGACCTACGCACATCGGAGGCTCTTCTTCAACGAGAGTATTCCTCCTGTAACGTTTCAACGAGATAATCGCCGCTGACGTGTTAACTTCGTACGGCGAAACACAACGAAAAATGTCACTAGTATACCAAGGCGACCACGAAATTGAATTTCTTTAATTGTAACACTTTATAAATAATATAAATAAATAATATATTCTTCAAACCTGCAGTTTTTCTTAACCCATGACACAATATGGTGAAAAAAGTTAGCCACAACCCTCATCAAATACCATAGTGGTGAAAAAATAAGTGACGTCACTCGTCCACATAATCAGGAACGTCAGTCGTCAAACGCCAAAGTGACGTCACTCCTAGGCACCATCAGACCCGACGACTAGTGGTGGGGGAGTCTGGAAGGAGGAAAAGAGGTGGTAAAAACTGTCTCGCCAGACGCCATGACAGGGAAGATGGAGGGGATAATGTTTGTCTGCCCCAAGTGTCACCTATACTACTCCGATACTTTCAAGGCTTGACTCGCCTGACCGTTTCCCGCGACTGACCGGCACGTTGGGCATTGTTACCTGAATATCTCTTTACGCCCGCAGCCGGTGCAAAACTGTCTCTTGGGGCCTGGGCAACGCCTGAACGCATGGAACTCCGGCTTGGGCGGGTTATTGAGGGGCAGACAGCCTCCTCAATAGCTTGGATGTTGACTTCTTGCCTTTGACTGGGGGGCGTGTAGGCTAGGTCGGGTTCCAACGAATCTCTCGGCAAGGGGGTGGCCGTTGGGCCGAGATCCTTCTCCGTGTTTCTTCTAGTTTCCTGCCTACGGCCACTAACTGATTCAGGCTTTCAATGTTCTGGAGGCTCACTCGTTCCAGGTAATAGGGCTGAAAATTCCCTCGCACAACCTGTAACATTTCCGACTGAGAGGGAAGCTGAGGGAGGCGATGGAAATAATTTTTCTTTGCCGCCACGTAAAATAGATTCCGTTGGCCCTTGGGTCCGACGAATTTCATCCCACAACCGGAAATGGTAGTCTGCTGTTTCGTACTCCGCTCGTAACTCGGCGACTAGTTCCTTCCAAGTACCGACTTCTCTCCGTACAGCTCTGTACCAAACCAAGGCTTTTCCCCGGAATAGATCGAACGCCGAATCGAAGAGGTCTCGTTCACTCACGTTCCTCGAGAGCATTAGTTCTTCGACTGTTTCAAGAAATGCGTGTAGATTGAGTTAATCGTTCTCTCCAGAAAAATGAATTTTCCACTCTTTGGGAGGAATCTGCGACTTCCGAAGTACTACAGGGGGCTCGACCGGAGTCTCGAACAAGACCCTGGCCACTCGAGTTTCCTCCGGGATCCATTGAGGTGTGAATTCCTCTTTTTCTGTTTCTCCCTCGGCACCCTCATTCTCTGGCTACTGGGAGGTAGCGGAATGTTTCTCCGGTTTCAACGGTCCCGCAAGAAGATCTTCTTCCTCGACTACCTTCTGGGGTGGTCCAACTGCAGAGGAAACAGCTTCCATCCACTCCAAACACTCCTCCAACAGCCTTGACTTCGTTTGTTTCTCCTCATCGGATCCGGGAGAAAGCCGTGACAAACGATTGGTCACGTGCTGTAACTTGGTATCTATTTTCTTGAAGTCCGCTCTATTACCCTTTAGGAACTCCTCGATTCTTGGCCCAAGGGTTTCAATTTTTCCCGAACATACGATCAGTTCTTCTCCCGTATTCGAAGGAAGATGTATGGGTGAGAAATAAAAAAAAAGTCCCAAAATCGGGGAGATGAACAGTCAGGGCATAACACGTTTGATAGTTAATTTTATCAATTACAATTATTAATTGACAAATACTGAAACTAAAATCTAGCCAGAAATAAAACAAACTTAACAAGAAGAAATATAGATATATAGAAAGGGATAAGTTGATACAATGACAATGTTGAGAAGAAAAAGAATAAAGACGTTCGTACGTCCTGTTGCCGGCCCACGAAAGTGTAGATCAGACGATAATTTTGTGTTTATCTTGATTGGAGTCTGGAACCACTCGCCGGACGAACTCAAAGGTGCGTTCGTTCGTACCCGTCGGAAACCGGAGAGCGACTAACAGCTGTTGTACGTTCGTACGTACAGGTCGAAAACCAGGCAGCGACTCACTGTTTTTACGACGTCTTGCTGAAAAGTCCTGTTTCTCCCTCCAGCGTCTTAATCCTTACAAATTTTCCGTTTTCACAATTCTTCAAAATGTTAAATTTAAGATAACAAATGACAAGATTTAACAACCAACCATTAATAAATAAAAATGTTTACATTGGCGTAAACACTAGTTTATTACCCAGCAATTTGTATTTTTTAAATTTCATTTTTCTGCTCTAGCACCCTCAAAAATTACTGAAAAAATAAAGAAATCTTCTGTGCAGAATTCTCATTCAAACACTAGCAGACAAACATTCAAAGGTATAAGAATTTGGGAAAAGGCCTTGTTCGCCAGCAACCAATTCAAAATGGCGCACGACGAACACCACCGAGAATAATGAATTAAAGTTAAAGAAATGTGAGATAAGGATTTCGGCACCAACGGGAATAAGAGATTCCCGATTTAATGAGAATGATTGACAGAATAATTATATAAAGGAATGAAGGGTAGATTATTATTGCTGTTATTATCATTTTACTATGTTTGTAAAACTTAATTTATTAATAATTACATGTAAAGGGGCTTAAAGCCTACCTACCTTTAAATACATAAATGTTACCCCTTTTATGTTGTACCTTTAAAATAAATAAATGTTAATATATTTATGTTTAGTGGTCTAATTTACCAAATTACTTATTTCAATTAATTATTCTTTTTGTGCAAGGTAGCTGAAGGTTCGAATCCCACTCGTGACAATAACTTTTCATCTCAACCAAGACCTTACATAAAAAGAATAATTATTTGGAAAAAAATATTAGCCCCTCGGCTTATTAAACGAGCAACATAAATGTAATTTATTAAATTTAATGAAAGTGCACTTTTTTAATGGTAAAAATACATATCTATTTAGTTTTGATAAGATTTATCTCCGATAAGAAACGGCAAGACGGGTTGGTTGTCAAGGTCATGTGTTGTCAAACTGCTAGGGAGGTTTCAATCGACCTGTCTCGACTCGCAGTTTGTTTCGTCCTCTCAGTTGTACTTTGTACTAGACGCGAAAATGCTGACCTGTCTCGCCCTGCCCCCGATTTCTCCGTCTCTCCCGTGTCGAATGGAACTGGAGTGATGTAGTCACGCCACTCGGCCGTCCCATCAGTGATGCTATTCCGCGTTTTGGCACAAAAACGGCTCGGCCTCCGATCCCTGATATCCGGGCCGGTCGATTTCTCGGATTTGAAGATCGCCTCCGCCTCCGAGTCTCTGCCCAGGGAGACCCAGGTCGTCGTCTGCGGGGGCGGCATCATCGGAGCCTCCGTCGCCTACCACCTGGCCGAGATCGGCTGGGGGGGCAGGACCATTCTTGTGGAACAGACCAAGTAAATCCATCCTCAGTTGAAATTCTAACAGAATAAACCATTTTTAAACTTGTCAGGATTGGTGGAGCACCGACATGGAACTCTTCAGGCCTTGTTGGCATCTTCAAGCCCACCCTGGCACAGGTCAGACTTTGCCAGACCTCCATGGAGATGTTCAAAGAACTGGAATCAAAAGGGTACGACACAGGATGGAAGAAATGTGGCAGCCTGTGCCTTGCGAGGACCAACGATCGCATGACAGTCTTCCGTAGGATGAAAGCTCTATCTGTGTAAGTACAGTACTAATTGCAAGTCTATATAATCAAGTCCCAATATGCTCAATATGCTACCTTGACCTTTTTGGGACTTTTTTATTATTTTCCTCCCACAAGTTAACTTTGCAAGAGGCAATATACTTCCACCTGCCCCTTATTAAGATTACAGGTGTTTAAAGATTACATCAACGGGTGGTGTCAGTGGCCGCAACGGTTAACATGGTACTGTAAGGTAAAGGTCCTGGGTTCGAATCCAACGGCCCTCCATTCGAAACTGACATACGAATTGGTTTTAAAAAAAAGACTGGCACCCTGAGGGTTGATATGACCTTTGCTGTTGCAAACTCTCATTAAAAATAAATTAATTAAAAAATTAAAATAAATAAAAAATAAAATAAAATAAATAAAAAATTACATCGTCCATTCAGTTTTTTTACAAGTAATAGATTGAAATTACATTTATATTTGATGTTGTTGATTTTGATTATTTGTTATACAGTTAGATATTTTGTTTTAATCATGTTCATTTAATTTTGTTAAATAATAGTTTGTTAATTACTTATGTTATAATGATTTATATATATACACACACATACATACATATATACACATTTTACATTTTTTAAATTTTGTTATTAACAATTATTTTAGGTCAAAGTTCATTGAATTAATAAAAATTATTGCATCTTGATGAAATTCTTTTAATATTGCCTTTAATGAAACTGGCCACTTTTTTTCCTGCTAAGACTGCCGTTTGTGGGGACCGCGGTAGCCGAGTGGTTAGCATGAGAGACTCTCACGCCGCGGTCGTGGGTTCGATTCCCACCGTCGCCTCTGGCCCTTTTTTCCCGATAACCCCGATAACTGCCGTTTGTGTTAGATTTGCCCTCATTGGCTCCTGTAGATTAAAGTCAAGCACTAGGTGTTCGCAAGTTTGGGGTACCACAGCATTACAGGACCAGGTGTCATTCTCCTTGAGGTTGAAGCATTTTGGGTTTTTCCGGAATTTTTTCTATGCCCACTTAAGACATGGGTAAGTTTGTAGGAGTAGGTGAAGACTAAATCCTGGCGACCTTTGATGTTCTCAAAAAACAAACTGTTTCTCTTTTTGGGTCTAGTGGCAAGATATCTCATCTGAGCTTGGATGCTCCTAGGCCTGGTGGCGAGATCATTTTTGGTCCCGATCCAGGTATGAATCACAGTAAAAATGCCAGGCATGATATTTATATACGACATTGGCCGCTAATCGACTCATTTCACTTAATAACCAGTGATTGTTGTGTTTGTTCTGGTTGTTTGCCTTTTAGGACCCCTAGCTGAATACTCGGATGTGTATAACGGTGAACAGAGATGTCCCACACTCTTTATTTTCCACCCTCATCAACATCGAGCTTCTCTTTTCTAGCCTTCTCAGCTTCTCTCCAACTTTTGCAAAATTGCAGCACTACTTTCGTCTACCTCTTGCCACTGCCCTTTAACCCTTTCCTACCATCTACCCAATTTTGTTCCTGATTTTGCACCTCTTGCCTGCTCAGTGCGCTCAGTTTTACGGTACTTTTGTATCGTTTACGCTCACCTTTTGGAATACATTTTTATTTTCATTGTCCTTATTTAGATATACATATATTTTTTCTAATTTGTACTTATAAATAAATATTTGTAATTTACCAGATTACTCCTTTCAATTAATTATTCTCTTTATAGAAGGTCTTGGTTGAGATGAAAAAGTCAGTGTCTTGAACCCACGACCTTCGGCTCAATACGCCGCTACTCTAACCACCTGAGCTATTGTGAAGTCATGAGCTCAAGTGGGTTGAATCTCGACACTAATTTTTCATCTCAACCAAAAACCTTAGATAAAAACAATAATTAATTAGAATAATTAATATGGTCAATTATGACAACTAAGCAAATATGGATTACTCTGTTAGTCAGTTACATATTAATGTTAGTAGTAATGGATTTAAATAAACTGTTAAAACACGCCAATACTGGTGGTTTATTATTTTTATAATGTTATATTATATTATATTTATGTTTATAAGTTGGTGTCCGAGTGGATCGAAGTCACGAAATTTTCAAAATGGTAAAAACAATTGTGAGTTAAACTAAATATACGGTTGCATTAAAGGAGGCTTCTATGATCATATTCACTGGTTTTGGCTGGTGATAAGTGATGATGATTTCTAATGTAGAGACTGAAGTTCATATGCACTGAACTCACGCTGCTAAGTTTGTATATCGATCAACCGTTAAAATGGAAAGTTAATAATGTACATTCAAAACTTTTGGCATTACCTACTGACTGCGCTAAGTACTAGTTATAAATAAACTACCACTATAGGAGTTATTAATACTACTATAGTCGATATGCGCTCAACTATGGCTCGTAACAGAATAATGATTGGGTTGAGAAGGAAAACAAACATTGGCCTAGAAGGGGTGAGAGTGCAACTATGCACATTTATCTATTGCGCAGTAATTGTTACATAACATGTATGTACATATGTGTGAAGACTTGAGCTAAACTAATCAGTATTTATTTTGTCTTTTGGTTATTATGTTTTAAAATAAACAATGAATTAAACCCTCTTATATGACAGGAATTACATTACTTTATCATTGAATAATAGCTAAAAATAATAATGTAATAAAACTGTCCAAATATATTTTAATTTTATGTTTTACTTTGTTTAATTATTTGACCCTGCAATAAAGTCTATTTGTATGTTGGGTTTGAATTCAGAGCTGCTGTGATCCAAATTCCAAATTTTGGACTTTTACAGTTATTAACCAAATTACTTCTTTCAATTAATTAATCTTTTTTGTAAGGTTTTGGTTGAAATGAAAAAGTCAGTGTCACGAGCGGGAATTGAATCCATGATCTTCGGATAAATACGCCGCTGCTCTACTACTTGAGCTATCGTGACTTCGATCCTCTCGGACACCAAAAAATGGCAAAAAGAGGGAAAATTCGAAAGGTTGTAGTTTGAGATGGGGAGTTGGTGTACCAAAGATCGTGGGTTTGAATCCCGCTCGTGACACTAACTTTTTCATTTCAACCAAAACCTTACATAAAGATTTATACAATACTTTCAACTTATTTTTTATAACAATTTTTTTTTTTAACCCATACTGTGTTGAAAAGAGAAAGTTGAAAGTGTCCAGAAAGTCATACGAAACCTATTTTTAAATGCATATTCTAAAACTTTTGATAAAATTGGTGTTAGTGCGATAGGCCAATAACATTCAACACTGTCGCGAACATATTTGTTTAGTGGCCATAATTGACCATATTAATTATTCCAATGAATTATTCTTTTCATCTAAAGTTTTTAGATGACGTGAAAAACTAGTGTCACGGGCGGAATTCGAACCCACAAACTTTGGCTCAATACGCCGCTGCTCGAACTACTTGAGCTATCGTGACTTCAATCCACCCAGACACAAACTCCCCTCTCAACTTCAAATTTTCCCTCTTTTTACCATGGTTGGTTGGTGGGTTCGAATACCACTCGTGACACTAACTTTTTCATATCAGCCAAGATCTTACATAAAATGAATAATTAATTGAAATAAGTAATTTGTTCAATTAGGCTACTAAACATAAAATGGGTTACAAATATTCTTTTCTATTTTAGTATGTAGAACCCCCTTTATTCTTCTTCTGAGTAATTGAGGCACTTTGTCCGAAGGTCGTGGGTTCAAATCCCACTCGTGACACTAGTTTTTCATCTCAACCAAAAACCTAGATGAAAAGAATAACTATCACTATTATTGCTTATGTTTATGTTACTATTGCCTTCTAAAAAGTCTTGTCAATATTTACCAACTAAAAAAGTCTGTCGATTGCACAATCCTTATAAATTTATTGCTTTAAAAAATATCTCCTTTTATTGTTATCAGTTATTTACTTATTGACTTTGGACTAGAGGTAATTTCAAGTATTTGACAATAGGATGGTGTCTAAAAAATTTATTTCTTGACTTGCATCATTAAAAATATACCTACCAGTCACAACATTTTCCTTCATGGATTTTTCTTCACCAATTAATAAAATTTTATCTAGTTCTATTTTTAGTGGTTGGTTTCAATGTTTAATGGACAAAAAATTTAATACCCCTTAAAATCTAGGTTCTAAGATGTCATTGGAATTTTCTCTATGCCTCCTTTGCAGTGTTTACAGAACCGATACATTCAGTTTGTGTATTAATAGTATAGAGCCAATCACAGACACCCTGGCTATTTTCACAAACTTTATCCTCATAACTGATCCAAAACCAGTTTAGTTCTACCTCAAAAATAATAAGTCAGTGCTTTTGGGGTGTGAAATGAATTAGCTGTTCAGGCTGCTAGTGAAATTCAGAATGTAGAATCAGTTCCGGAGATGGATGTCATTTTGTTTGTCAAAAGCAAAGCATTTTGAAATTGTACGAATTGTGATTAAACGTTATGGATAATAAATTGAAAGAAACTCTGCTTTGTTTTTCCTCCTGTTGATAAAAACAAGGACTGAGGAAGCAGTACAGACAAGTTGAGAATAGAATTGCTTCATGCTCTACATATAACTATATATAGAGTTATAGTTAACTATAATAACTATACAAATAAAACTATATAACTATAAAAATCAAGGAATGGCAATCTTCAATCTAGTGGGACACTGAGCAACCTTTCTTTACATGCCAGACTCATATATGGCCCCAAAATGTCTGTGTGTCGCACAGCCTATATTTAAACCGGGTCAGGATAATCCTTCCACATTTCAGAACCTCCAAACGACACCTTGATATCAAAGCAAATTTTACATTAATGGTTGACTGCATTAAATGCTTATACATCTTACTTCTACAGCATTGTAATAATTGTTTTTTATTAATTTAATTTTTTAAGAGTGACTGTTACAGAAATTCCTTAAGTTGTTCATTCAATTGGTGGTCAAGCTAGTTAAAAACATGGGAGCAATAACAATAATTTAGTAACAAAAAGGAACATTAATTATTGAAATTTGTGTATGACAAATCTGAGATTTCAGAGAGTGATAACATTCAACACTGTTTTGATTGTGAATAGCACATGAAACCAATCTTCAAACTGGGCAATTAGTTATCGGCATAATTGAAGGTCAAAATATTGCTCTTGAAATAGTATTCTTTGAGTTTAATTAAGCTGTCAATTGTCTTTAAATTTCATCTAATGAATAATTAAATAACATTAAAATTGAGAAATACTTAAATGGTCAAGGGAACTAAGAGATTATTCTCTTCAACCTACTAGACTTAAAAACCTGTCTAACACTAAGGTGGGTTTCACGTCGAAGAAATTCAGACAAGGCAACAGGCTTAGCTAAAAGGGGAGCTTTGATACAACACCCCTTTCATGGTATAAATAATACCCAAATTAAAAAATAGATGGAATATTGGGTTATACATAAGGCGAGCAAAAAGACCACCACCACTAATAACCCAATGCGAAAAAGAGAAATTCCTTCTTAACAGAAAGTAACTAAAATCATAATGTGTCGTTACAGTTGTATTATGAGACATGCTCCAGTAAAACACCATTTTACAAAATGGGACAGTCAGATGACCAATGCTGCATAAAATAGACAGAGACAACAGGAACACATCATTTGTAAATGACGGCAATTACAATATCTAGAAAAGCTATTCTTGCACTATATAGATATGATTCTGAGAAGAATTCTATACATTATTATAGAAATGTAAATTTTACAGGAAAAAGAAATGGAATTATGACATTATACAATAAAAATAATAAATACAAATTTGCATTGTATGGCCAAGAAGCTTTAATAAATATTCCAGCTTATGGGGTGGTGCCAGTTATACAATCCATTTGATTTTGCAGCGTACAGTCTTCATGTGGGGTCATTGATCTTGAAGAATGGATTGCTTGGGACCCTCTTCTGCTAATGAATTCCTCGAGAAGACTCTGCCTCTGAAATGAGGTGATGGATGTCTCGGTATTTGACTCCATCTATCCAACAATGACTCAGGTTCAGAATCTGACTTTTCACTCTGACATCTCTAGTCCTGGCCTGTTTTATACATTTGCTTAGCCAGGAGCAGCCTCAGGTTAGGAATCTTGGTTGACAAGACCTGGAGGGGGAAGACCCTGGGTCCTTGCTGTCAAGACTGTGAATGTGACCTGGGATGGTTTTGGTTTCCTGGTCCTCGCTGGCACGGCTTGTTTTTGTGTCCTGGACTGGTGATTCCCTGCTTCCTTGTTGATGAGGCTGTTTATGACACCTGTGGACAAGGCATAGTCCCCAGGCCTAGCTGACTAGGTCTTGGGTGAATGTGTCAATATTCGAAATATTTGATATTTTGATTTGTTGGGCATAAAAATTTAATTTAAGTTACATAAACTAGGGGTCTAAAAACTAAGAACTATATAAATAATTACAATTGATTAAGGTTTTTAGTTGAGATAAAAAAGTCAATGGCACCAGCAGGATTCGAACCCACGATCTTCGGCTAGATACACCACTGCTCTACACTTGAGCTATCGTGACCTCGATCCACTCGGATACCAACTTCCTATCTCAACCCCACCTTTTGAGTTTTCCATCCTTCGAAGGTTCAAATCCCGCTTGTGCCATTGACTTTTTTATCTCAACTAAAAACCTTAATTAATTGTAATATATTAATTGGTCAAGCAGACCACGAAATTAGTGACTATATAAATAATGTTAATTTTTCCCTTAAAAATTAATAATAATAATAATGTTAATTTTTTTCTGCTTAGGTCTTGGAATATTGAGTGTAAATTGGTAACGCCTGTAGAAGCCAGAGAACTTTGTCCTCTTATTGCTATTGATGATTTAAAAGGTGGTCTCTGGATCCCAGGAGATGGTGTGGGTGACCCTTATAAACTTTGCCACTCACTATTAAAATCAGCTATATCCAAAGGTAATTAGAAAACTTTTGATTGATTTTTTTTATTTATTGATTATTTTTTTTAAAGGGGCATCCAACAGCTTGGTCATTTCAGCCCTGAGAGCATGCAAAATATTGCAACACACATTCAATATGCATTCACACAAATAAATACATTCACACCTATACCTATACGTTGCATTCATTCTATTTAGTAGATGGAGTACTCAACATTGCTCAATCGACTTGCATACATAACGAATAACAATAAACGATAATCCAATTGGGGTCGACGGGGTACTTTTATAAATATTCCACCATCCTCCCAAGTCACATACACAGCTCGAGGGGCGATGGGAATGCTTTAATGTTATTGTTTTGTCAAATTTTTATTTTTTGGTTTTAGGTGTACGTATTTATGAGCTGTGTTCAGTTGAGAAGGTCTCTAGTCATGGTGGAAAAGTAAAAGCTGTTGACACAAACCTAGGTAGAGTGAAGTGTTCGGCATTTGTGAACTGTGCTGGCTTTTGGGCAAGAGAGCTTGGAATGAAAAGCAATCCACCTGTCAAAATACCACAACATCCTGTTGAACATTATTACCTTTTGACAAAACCAATTCCTCCAGTTGATCCTTTAACCCCAGGTATCAACTTGCAAGGTTGGAAAATGGTTCATCATGAGATTTTAACATGAGATTTTTGGCTTTTTAGTTGTTAGAGATCAAGACGGGCATATTTATTTTAGAGAATGTAATGGCTACATAATTGCCGGTGGTTTCGAACCGGTAGCAAAACCGGCTTACGTTGATGGAATCATTCCAAGTAATTCTATCTATCATGGTTGATTGGATGTTGAGCAATGAAACAAATTTTTGCAGGGAGTCAGGCCGAACGCCGATTACCCGAAGATTGGGATCATTTTCATGTTCTATTGGAGCAAATATTGCACAGGGTACCTTCCTTGGGAGAATTTTCGGTTCATAAATTGACAAATTCCCCTGAAGCTTTTTCACCTGACTGCAAATGGCTTGTTGGTGAAGCTCCAGAGGTACAGTATTTTCTTACATATATTCATAGTAATTTTCTTTCTTTTCAAAAATTAAATTACAATGAATTAATTTAAAGATTGAAAATTACTATGTAGCTGCTGGCATGAAGACTGTAGGCATTTCAGCAGCTGGCGGCGTCGGCAAAGCATTAGCGGAACTTGTGACTACAAAAACCACTTCTTATGATATGTATGAAATTGATATCACCAGGTTCTTAGGTCTGCACAATAATACAAAATTCTTAAAAGAACGCGTTAGTGAAGTTCCTGGTAAGTCAATAATATTATAATTTCTTCTTCTGCCATTTAAAATAATACTTTGCACAATTTGTCTAAAAAAAGGACTGCATTATGGATTGATGTACCCTTTTCATGAATTTAAGACAGGCAGAAATCTTCGAATGTCACCTATTTATCCAAAACTTAAAGATGCAGGTGCAGTTTTTGGCCAGGTCATGGGCTACGAACGACCTGCTTGGTTTCAGCCAGGTAACCATTATTATAATTTTAACGATTCAAAATTAAGTTATTGTTTTACTGACAATGTTAGACCAGAAGGATGGAGGGTCGTCTTTCAGAATAGCCACTACAAACACTTTTGGGAAGCCACCCTGGTTTGATTATGTTGCGTGTGAATACGATGCTTGCCGAGAATCTGTAGGAATAAGCGATTATTCTTCTTTTACCAAACTTGAATTATGGGTATGTTTCTTATACTTTTCATTGATTATACAAAAATTTAATTTATATTGATTGTGGTTTAAGTCTAAAGGGGATGAAGTCGTAAAAGCTTTACAATATTTATGCAGCAATGATGTTGACGTTTCTATTGGAAGCATTATTCACTCCGGTATGCAAAATGAATCAGGTGGTTATGAAAATGATTGCAGTCTCATTCGTATTGCACCAAACCAGTAAGTCTTATGAATGATCATTTTTTTTAAAAAGTTCAAAGTTTCAACAAAATTTACTTATTAGTTACATGATGATTGCACCAACGATTCAACAAACGAGATGCAAAGTTTGGATACAGAGGCATCTACCTAAAGACAGTTCAGTGTCTCTGGCAGACGTGACATCAATGTATACAGCTATTTGTCTAATGGGGCCTCTGACAAGATCTCTTTTGTCAGAGCTTACCGATCAAGATTTAAGTCCAAAACATTTCCCATTTTTCACATTTAAGGTGAATTATTTTTTCTGAAATGTTATTTATTATGGATTTTAATGCTTGTATGCTTAGGAAATCGATGTGGGCTGTGCCAATGGCATAAGAGCGATGAATTTAACTCATACAGGAGAACTCGGTTATGTTCTTTACATCCCGAATGAGGTTTGTCTGTTTCTTTCCTGCGTTTCTTCATTTAATTTTATACATTTATTTTGTCTGTTCTAGTTTGCCCTACATGTATATGATAAAATAATCGAAGCAGGTGAAAAATATGGAATTAAGCATTTCGGCTATTATGCAATGAGGGCGTTGAGAGTAGAGAAATTTTATGCATTTTGGGGGCAAGATCTTGACACAACAACAACACCGTTAGAATGTGGGAGGACTTGGCGTGTTAAATTCGAAGTTGGTCCTATTTCATTGGCTCACAATTCTCTTTACCTTAACTTGTTCATTTGTAGAAAGGGGAATTTATTGGACGAGATGCACTTTTAAAACAAAGAGAGGAAGGCGTCAGACGTATGTATGTTCAACTAGTGCTTACTGACCATGATGCAGAAACTGAACTCTGGTCCTGGGGAGGTGAGCCAATTTACAGGGACGGGAAATATGTCGGTGCTACAACGACCACTGGGTATGGATTTACATTCAAAAGCCAGGTAAGTTTTCTTTCATGGTTTTGTTACAACAATTATAAATCCAATTAACTAATATGAGGCAATTTCAAATATAAACAAGACTTTTGTTTTTAAGATCTTCATTTTAAAGTGAGCAAGTGGCTACTTTTAGAGTATATTGTGTCTTTTGGGACCACAGAACCTATCTTTGGAAATATGTGGGAAGGTAAGGAGGGGAAGCAAAGAGAGTGTCGCCCTCCTTTACATCTCTGTATACCAATTTCACCTTTTTCCTAGACAGTACTTTCTGTTTAGCCTCCTCTTCTTGCTGGACAGAGGCCCTGTAAATTCCATTAGGCCAAGTAATGTCTCCTCATCCGTACTCTTGAAAAGCGCGTTTTCCACATTCATCCAGAGCTCCTTTCTTTTGCTTTGCCAGAGGCCTTGAATATTCGCTCTTTTCCCACCTGTAGACTCTGCCACTTTCTTCCAGACTCACTCCAATTCCATTAACAGACCTGTATAAACCACATCATCCCACCGTTACAGTTCATTAGGTAACACAAGGTGACCCTCCCATTATGCTGCTCTTGGGGTAAAAGCCATGTACAAACAAGATAAAAAATAAAACTGCAGAAGGAAGGGAGTCTGAAGTTAGTTGGTAGGGATGTCAGGTGGCTAGAGCCAATGTCTAGGGCTCAACTGTTGCCTTATGTAAGAGATTCAACAAACGGTTACCTTTGAAAATGAATATGATCCAGCAACATGAGTCCTTAGACCAGCGTTATGGAAGAGAACATAAGTGCAATTTGTTACCTCTCTACTATCAAACTTAACAACTACCAGACTATCAAAACATTCAATATCAACTAGGCATAAATTTAACTTTTGGAATATTGAATTAATTGACAAAGAGTTTCAATTACTCAGAAGAATAAAAGAGGTTCTACATACTAAAATGGAAAATAATATTTGTAACCCATTTTATGTTTAGTGTCTAATTGAAGGTCGTGAGTTCAAATCCTGCTCATGACACTAGTTTTTCATGTCAGCCAAAAACTTTAGATGAAAAGAATAATTAATTGAAATATTTGTAACATTATAAAACAATTCAAACACTTTTTTCCAAAATTAAAGATCCCACACCAATAACAAATAAATCTGACGTAATCTACAAGATCAACTGTTTAAACTGTCCGGCAACTTACATCGGTCTTACATCCCAATATCTGGACAAGAGAATAAGCAACATCTATGATTGCAAAAAACCCAAGCAAAATCCTGCAGCACTCGCTATCCACCATTTTGAACACAAACACAATTTCGACTTCAACAATCCAAAAATATTACACACAGAACAAAACAAACATAAACGTAACTTTTTAGAGATGGTTTACATCAACGGAGATAAGCACAGCAATTACAGAACAGATACATGTAAACTCAGTCGCAGCTATGCCAATATCATTAATCAAATTCAATATAGATAACATACATATATCATCATATCACATTCCACACATCAAACATTTTCACCTAGTCTAACTTTTCAACAATTTAGCTTTCCCTTTCGTTTTTATCCATGTCTAATCCTGAAAGGATAATCTGGCCAAACCATTACCAACGTTTTTTCCCTTCGTCGACTATTTTCACCTCAAAGAAGCCGACGCCTTATACAAAAATGTCTTTTCTATACCAACTTCCTTCCCCACCCCTTCAAAATCCAGCATATATAAACATAAAACAGCAATATCTCACTGGCACTCTCAACACGACACGCAAGAATAGCACAATTACACAGAAGACAAACACTTTGAGTGAGTAAAAATACTTTGATTGAATATAAAAAGCATATTTTTTTGCATTGTATAAATTCACTTTTTTCCATATTCTACATGTATTTGTTAAATTTAAACAATGTTTGTAAATCCCAGGCTCTGAAGATGATCTCAATAAAGATCGAAACGTTGGCATAACATGTTTTTATGAAACCTACATCACACCAGACCTCCTCACGATTTATGAATAATCATTCAAACAAACACTATGGGCTTAAGTTCAATTTATGAAGGTCTTATTAATTTACAAAAACGGTCTTTGATAACGAGAGGAGGACCTCCGGGATAAGGTTGAAACACTGATACATCCTTGGTAATGTTGGGACTGCGTCGGTCTTCAAGGAAATTTGAGATCACCTGTAGGGGGACCGCGGTAGCCGAGTGGTTAGCATGAGAGACTCTCACGCCGCGGTCGTGGGTTCGATTCCCACCATCGCCTCTGGCCCTTTTTTCACAATAACCCCCCCAAATTTGAACACACATATATGAATTGTCACATTCAAAAAAAAAAAAAAAAATCACCTGTAAAAACTTAAATATGTCAATCTGTAGAGATAGTTAAGGTTGTTTTGTATATTCTTTACAGTTATATTGATAGTTAAGTCTTAAATAAAATAGGCCCTGATGATGACCTTTAAAATAGGCCGAAAGTTTGTAGTAGCAACTAAATTTGCTTTCTTCTTCAAGACCATAACGATCCAGTGTTCATAACTGAAATAGCAAGTAGGAGTTGTCAAAATATACATTACAGAACTTTACCAGATGGGTCTCTCATCTTTTGACTGTAGAGCTGACCCCACTATCCACTCCGATCTCATTATACCCTACGCCCCAAACCTGGCAACAATAAAATTCACTTGAAACTATCCTCTCATAAATACTGGTCAATTCGCAACCTGTCCATCCTCAACCCTTCCTTTAAAAATCATAGAAGACTGAAGTAATGGTGGCCTAGCGACCATCTGATTTTGTAACTTCAACAACTGTAGGGACTGCTGTTGACTGCATGCCATAATGGCCACTTTCACTCGATGGTGGTTATTCAAATCATTCACACGAAATATGTAAATGTGCATGTATGTAGCAATTTGAGTTTGTTGCACTTTGTATGCAGTTCTAAAAAAATAAAAAACAAAAAGTCAAGACTATATGTTTTCCAAGAACTTTCCGTACGCTTTGACCATCCTCCTTGTAATTGCTGATTGTGCTACGATAAAATTCAACTTGCTCATTCACAGACGGCAAGAGCAACTAGCCGAGTATTGTAAATATAAAGAAGTACCCCTCCGCATACATCCTGTCAAATCCCAAGGGGCTTTAAGCATTAGTACAAGAAGGCATACAAACATTTACAAGATTAACTGCTAATTTGTAGAAAACGAAATGTGTAAACTTAATTCTGTGTTGAATTAGATTTCCAAGCTTAAACGAAATTGATGGTGGGCGGGACTGTGCGAAAAGGGGTGGATTCATGGAAGGGGTTCAATATACCAAGAATTATTTTCCTCCACTGAACAAAAAGTTTCCCAGTTCTACTTTTTTCAAATGACATTCTGTGTTTTCGTGCTATGCCTACTCTCTTGACCAAGTGATTCCCACTGAATCACCGCACTTAATTTTTATTGTGGCTCTTTGTTTCAGATTTGTCTAGGATTCGTCCAGAACTTTGATGAAAATGGTGTACCACAGAGGGTGACAAATGACTACGTACTCTCAGGCAATTATGAGGTTGACATAGGGGGCAGGCTTTATTCGGCCAAAGTTCACCTCCATTCTCCAAACCTTCCGACTAAGTTCCCAGACAAAGAAAGAGAAGCATATCATGCTACAAGAGACAAAATGGTCACTGAGCCAATACTTAGAGAGCTTTCTTGACACAAGGAAAATAAAGTAGAATAAATAAAAGATGGTTTTTTTCATAGAAAAACGAAATGACACAACATACATTGCTTATGAAACTTCATTTCTTGTTCTTGAAATATAAAGATATGACAATACAGTTTAGGTTAACTGTTAGCTTTGCTGATCCAAATCTGGGGTAAGTTAAGATGTACTTATTATTACTTATTATCTCTTAATGACACAGTGAGCTGGCATATCAACCAAAATTTGAAAAATGAATTTAAAAGACTGATAGGTTTTGTTCACTCAAGACAATAAACTTACGGAAAATCTTTTAAAAATTTAGGTTTAGAAAAGGAAATAGAAAAAATGGCTTACTACATACTTTCATAATTGCTGTTATGTATTGTTATATGGCATTATTATTCACAAATAATGCTTATGAAACCTATGGCATAAAGGCTGTTTAATGTTTTCCTCTTTGCTTCCATATTTTCGCCGAGTTTTTCTATGAGTGCTTTGTATTAAAATATCATATATAATATAATTGTATTTTTTTAAATATTCTTTACGTAAACTTTCAATTTAAATTCAAATAAACATGCAAAATTGGTGACAATGCTCATTAAAAAATAAATAAAACAACACGATTTTCAGCATGTTTTAACAAAGATTTTTTAACATTTCAAACAAAGATACATATGTTCATCATTTTGCAGATTTTTGTATGTAAATTTGAATTTAATTGTTAACTAATATTTCTTTTAAAGTTTATGAATCTCTATTTATCATATATCCATTTAAAAAACAGAGCAATTTAAGTTTTAAGTGTTTCGCCAAATTTTTAGTCACTTATTTGTATCTGTGATACTGAGAGTATTAGAATTTTGCAGCTTTATAATGAAAATTTATTTAAATCAATTTATTGTTAATTGTAGCATATTGTTTATTATATATTGTCATTACAATCTGTGCCAATTAAAAAAAAAGACTTGGAACATTGAACTTATTGCAAGTTACAAAAGCAATAATAATAATAAAAAATAATAACATTGATATCACAGTGTGCCTCCTAATAATTAAAAAAATACAATACTCCTAGACTTGATAAAGTCGTGATAAAACATGATTGTACCACGCAGTTTAAAATAAATGTAATTGGATTTTTTTTAAGTTACGTAACATGTTATGTCTAGTTATTTCTTTTAGATCAAATAACTTGTACATTTGTTTGATAAGGAGCGGTGTTTTCTAAGATCAGTCATGTTTTGTGATATTTAAATTATTACTTGTCGCTTAAACATTTTTTTTAGGCATGTCATTTGTATTTTACAGAGTGTTAGCAGTGGTATATAAAGTAAACTTTTAAAGCTATTATTGCTAAACAATCATTTTTTATATTAAACTGGAAAAAAATTGGTGCCATACAACTTGTAAATTGTATTGTAACAATTTAAACTTATTTCTTAGTATTCGATTCTAAATCAGTTCATGGGTTAATGAATATCACAGGGCGAATATCATTTTGTAAATCAATTTTTATGTACAAATTTCAAAATACATGGTATATGTTTTGTGTGTTAATGCTCCCAATTTTTATTACAATCCATTCCTGAGGTTTTTAGATTTTTGTTTTCAGATGAACAGCATAAAATCTTATTAGTAACAATAATGATTAACTTATTTTGATATTATTGATATCAATGGTCATTATATATGATAATATAAATGAAAGTCCTGATAAAGGAAGTATATTCCTCAAAAAATTGATGAAGGTACTGTTTTTCTTTTGTCCCAAATTGGCCTTATTCCTGACTTTTAATACAAATTGAGTGAGACTAACTATAAATGAAGATTATAAACTTTTTCTTTATTTTTCCGATCAACAGCCCATAAGTAATGAATCTACACACACACTCCCATATAAGACAACCCCAATCGCAAATGTCTTTTTACAGAGACAAAATAGAAAAAAGGAAAGACTGAATTAAAAGTGTATGTGATTAGTGACCGTTAATCGATAATTATTCAGAAATTGTGAGATGCGGTCTGGTGTGATGTAGGTTTCAGAAAAACATTTTCTTTACCGTGCCAACGTTTCGATCTTTATTGAGATCATCTTCAGGGCCTGGGATTTACAAACATTGTTTACATTTAACAAATACATTTAGGATGTGGAAAAAATTGAATTTATACAATGCAACCTAGGCCCAATACTTGCACACATAATTATGATACATCTATTAAACACAGTCTTACCACAACTTCCTTTCACATTACCCTTCCTCATTAAATACGTAGATGATATATTGGCAGTAGTTCCCACAGATCAAATTCAAACTACATTAGATACATTTAATAGTGAAGGTGAAATGTAACTTATTGTAGTATTGTAATAGGGAATCTTAAGGTCCAACTTCCAGAAGAAAGTTTTTTTTTTTTAAAGGGGGAGGTGTTACCTACTCGCTTGACCCTTATCTGTTGCAACCCTTCGCATTCCTCTTTTGACCTAGACCGAAGATTCCCTAATTGGAAGTGGTTATACCAGTTTTGTATTTCCTTGCTGTGTAATAAATAGTATACTTTTTTAAAAACTAATTTAATACGGTAAATTATTGAAAGAACTATTTTGAATAAATTTGTAGTTAATTAAACGAAATTTTTTAGAAATCCAAGTGATGAAAAAAAAATCATTTTTTATAAATAAGTTTATTATTTTTTCCTCTGGGTTGATGTAAATGTAGAGTTTGCTTTGAAAATTTTATGATTTGTTTAAATATAACCTAACGTTGAAATCAGACAGCATACAAGAATGTTTCTTTTCTTTAACAATTGGCGTTTTAAGAGTTCTATATTGGCTGGTCAAGGCTTGCTAAACAATCAAACTCTATTTCATTGTGGCCAAATTCTGATTTTATTCTGCTCGTGTTACAAGGCAAACACCAGTTTGAAATGTAAATTACAATGTCATCCACTAACAGGCCGAATTCCCGGATCTTGTACCCTGCCGCGCCAACTTTCGCCGGGTGGGCGGGGAATTTTTCACTTCCAAAACGTATTAACCACATTTTGCGAGATTACGAATTACTTTTAGTCAAAAATTGAAAAGTTGTGTGTATTGTGCTGTATGCAGTGTTTGAGGTCATTTTTGCTTTTTTAAGGTGACGAAACTCTAGTCACAATCTTCATTTTATAATTATGTTTTCACTTTATGATTTTTAATTTTTTTTTTAAGATTACAACTACTCATAATGGTAGGTAACAAACAGAAATGAATAAGGCTGGAAGAATCAAAACAAATTGTATCTCTTTTAACATCACGAGTTTTCGTGGTCCGCTTGACCAATTAATATCTTTCAATTAATTAAGGTTTTTAGTGGAGATAAAATTGTCATAATAGCTCAAGTGGTAGAGCAGTGGCATATCTAGGCAAAAATCGTGGGTTCGAATCCCGCTTGTGATACTGACTTTTTTATCTCAACTAAAACCCTTAATTAATTTTAATTACTTTTAACTTTCACTATCTTCACGTCTTTACTTCAGAGATGTATTGCAAGCATAAAATGTAGATAAATTTCTTACATCGAAACCATAACTGGCGCAGTCGGTAGGACACCTGCGGAGAAAATTAGGGAATATAATTTTCTTCAATTCAATTGTTTACCGCAAGGACCAATCAATTGAAGAACTCTACACAGGAATTCTCATGGAAGCGTGTCACCTAGTACTGTGAGTTGATTAAAAAAACTTTTATAAATTTAGCCATTGCCATTGCCACCAACAAAATAGGTCTTATAAGAGATTTAAGAAAACAGTTTTCACGTAAATTTCAAGTTAAAAAAGGGATTGAAAAATCGTGTAAAATTAAACATAAGGTACATACAATTAGTACAGAATTTCATAAAATCATGAATCCCCTGTTTCTAGAAACGCTAAAAAGCGAGTATCTCAACATGATACCCACTTTTAAGGGCGAGCCTGAAGTGTTAGCAAGGTTCATTGGTATTTCTCAAAAATTAGTTGACAAATTTTATATACTGACGAATCCGGGAGATTTTCAAAATGAGTATTTATTAGCAAGTATCAATTCGAAAATTCAGGGACCGGCAGCGGAAATAGTCTTCAACTCAGGCGCAGGTAGTTGGCCTGAAATAAAAAATGCATTGTTAACCTGTTACTCAGACAAGAGGGACATTTACACCCTAGTCCTTGAACTTTAAATTTCTTCTAGAATTACAAACTAACGAGAGTCCGTTTCAATTTCTTGAAAAGATTCAAAAACTTTTAAATTTACAAATTAGTTATCTCAATAATGTAATGCTGGACGATGCTGACACTCCGGGTGAGTTCTGTAGGAAATTAGGTTTAAGGATTTTATTAAAGGGATTAAGAGAACCCATGAGTTCTCTTTTTCAAGCTAGAAACCCCTCAGATCTTAATGATGTGCTCAATATGCTTACTAATGATTTTCAGCACCGATCCACTCGTGACTCCGAACAGTATAGACACTTTAAAATAGAATCCTTGTGTATAGTTATAGTTTATATTGAATAAACGTTATTTTTAAAAAATTAGTTTCTTACATCGAAACCATAACTTATATATATATATAAGTTACGTCTCCGTTTTAATAACGAGACTTCTTTTAAACAATACTTATCTCAGTGCTTAGGAATGTGTGGACTCAACAATTGCCCCTTCTTTCAATTGTTCCCATTAGATAAGCTTCTTATTCGTAGTTAGTTACAGGACAGTTAACGGACAGTAAAGATCCGAATATTTAATTGTTATAGAATAATCTGTACCGTGCATAGGAAAGTTATTCTCTGTAACCATTGGGTGTTATTTGGCAATAAAGATTCTTTTTTTAAAAAGTCTTTCGTC
Organism: Cimex lectularius; assembly: GCF_000648675.2. Classification (NCBI taxonomy): domain Eukaryota; kingdom Metazoa; phylum Arthropoda; class Insecta; order Hemiptera; family Cimicidae; genus Cimex; species Cimex lectularius. The sequence continues at coordinate 816,839 of NW_019392713.1, forward strand.
TAAATCTCGCACATAACTTATATATGTGGTAAATGAAAGGGCAGTCGGGGGACACCCTCAAGACTAAACCCGCAAGACTTGAGAGTCTTGCAGAAGTGTAGGTATTTATGTATAAACCAAAGTCGATAAATCTGGTTTTCCTTTTTCCGTTTATTGTACTGTAAAGGTATTTTATTTTATTTTTTATTGTTAAGTTCAAGTTGTATGTTAAGAGTTATAGTTTAAAATAATTAGTAAAACTGTACAATGTAGAGTATTTTATTGTAAATATATACTCTTAGTAGTTGTAGTAAGATGTCAGAGTGGGTTTTGAGACCAAATGTTGTGTCATCAATGAATAAATCGTTCATTAATTCTTTCATTCATTCTGTCTTTCTCTTTCTCTCTCATTCTTTTTTCTCTCTGGCATCTACTATCTCGCTATCTATCTGACGACTATCGATCTATTTACTTACATATGAATTTATTTAATCAGTTACCCTTTCACGTACTTTATCGCTTGCTTGCTCTCATTCCTCTCCCTTTCACACTTTGACCATTAATTTCTCGCTTTTCCCTACTTTTCCAGTTTATTTCTCATTCTATCACTCTCACACTTCCTCCTCCTCCCCTCTCTTTCTTTCTTTTCATTAGTGATCAATATTGCTTCATTAAAGTGATAAGTTGAAACTTTAATGGATCACTTTGTAAGTGAAAATTTGCAAGGATTTTCGTTTTTTACAGAACGATTTTTCATTGAAAAATTTATGATTTTTTTATGAAACGAGATCTGTATAGTGTCTTTTTTAGAAAGCCAGACAGAATTTCTCTTGAACAAATGACGCTATCAAAATATACTCTTTAATATTCTTAGTCTAGTTTCACATTTTTATCTTTTTTATAGAAAAATTTGAATGGGTACCTCAGACCCAGTTCAACTTAAAAATTTTCAAGTACGACTTGATTTATCAGTTTGAAGGATTCGTTACGCGGAAAACAATGGTACAATCGTATTTTAAATAATTGGTCAAAAAATGACTAAACTATTGTAACAAATTTGAAAAAACGCATTTCGCTTGTTTCGATGTTAATTCTAATTATTTACTTTTTCACTAAAGTAAATATTAATTGCTTTTATTGTTTACATTCTACATTGTCAAACTCGCATTATGAGAGCAAATCTTAATTCCTGGAAATAAATAAATTTTACAATAGTAACTATTCGTTACATTCAGTATTCAAAATGAACCGAAGAGCAAATTTTTCCTATCAACAGCGAGTTGATATGTACGACTGCTTTATTGATATTGGTGTTGTTGCGCGTCGTTTAATCGAGTTGTACTCCCAGAAATTTCCTGATCGCTCTAGAATAAACCACAAGAAAACGGCAGCGTAATTTTGACGAAGATCCGTATATTTTACTTTATACCTTGCATGTTTTTTTTCTTCAGGAATGGCATCTATTTTCGAGTCCGATAGTTACTCTCATTTTTGACTTCGTCTGGAAAACAAAAAATTTCAACCACTCATTGAAAAAGCAAAACGTGTTCTTCTTCCATTTGCCACAACTTACCTAATAGAATCCGGATTTTGTTTCTATACAGCCGTCAAAGCTAGATACCAAAGCTGTCTAGATGCAGAACCTGACATCCGTTTCCAGCTATCAAAAATTAAACGCAACATATCCAAATTGTGTAGGCTAAAACAACCTCACTCTTCCCATTAATTCATTAATTATTAACGTTCAAATTACTACTTTGAAATTGGCTCGAGTTTTATATTCATATTGATTCTGTTATGTCCAATTTGATGTTTGTGTTCTGGATTTTGTAAATAATGTAAATATGTCAATCTAAAGTTTGTTTTCAAAGTGATATCCCTCTCCATTACCTAATTGGACTAGGTAATGATAATTTATAAAATTTTAGGTGACTGAATATACTATAAGTATCTAATTTTAAATACTTGATGCGAGGGGTCCGCCCTGGTTTGCTCTGTGAAAGGGGTCCGCTGGCCAAAAAGTTCGGGTAGCTCCAGTATAAGGAAAGGGCGGTTCTATCGCTAATCAGGGGAAACCTTGTAGACTAAACCAGCAAGACTTCAGAGTTGTGCAGAAGTGTAGGTATTTATATACACTGCCAATCAAATAAAAACCGACCTCCTGTCTTTTGCACGAAAATCGTCCTGTTCAGCATAAAATTTTCTAAAAAAATGAGCCCTAGAGCAGGTCTGTGATTTAAGAGGCTGAGAAAATATGCATTTCCAAATTTGGCCATTTTTTTGTGCAAAAACCAGTGGTCGATTTGGTTTTTATGGGCAGTGTATAAATCTAAGTCGGTGTATGGGGTTTTGTATTCTAAGAACTAAAAAAGCGCATTTGTAAGTATGTCGAGTTCAAATGCAGGGCCGCTGGATTCGAACCCGGGACCTTTACCTTACAGTGATGAGCGCCGTGTCAACGCCTAAACCGTTGCGTCCACCGACGTCCCTAAGAATTATTCTATATTCTAAGAAGTATTCTATGAAAGGAGAAATAACAAAAATGTGTAAAACGTCAATGTTAGTGTAAGTGGAAGACGGCGCGGCGGCCGAATAATCTCTCAATATTCGCTTGCTTTTCTCTAAGCGACAAGAGATGAGTCGGCGTAAGCGCGTCGCTACTTATTCTTGTGTAGGGGAAGGTAAGGTTATAGAATTTAATAAACCAGAGAGTATATTTATTAACATTTATTCTACACAATTCCGTCTCTTAACTGTACCCAAACAACAGAATCTTAATTAATCTAAAAGTCAGCCACAATCTAAATCTGGGGTGAGTCTATTAACAAAGGGATTACCCCAAGCGACGCTCGCCACGATTAGTGTTCAAAGCATCTGGTCTTTTCTCTCGACCGTCGACTTGGCTCGGTGGTCCAGGACGGCTGGTCCTCGCTGGCTCTGGCTGGCTGAGTTCCCTTGTTGAGTCTCAGACGGAATGTTGCTGCTCCTTTTTCGGATAGACTCCTGGACTTGGCTGTTCACTGCCTGGGGGTGAGACCCTGATCTTCTCTGCCTGGGGTGAGTCTCTGGTTTTGACTGACTTTTGATTTCCCAGTCATCCCTTTTATACCAGGTTCTCTACCGGAGTAGTGGAAAGTAAATTCAAAAGTCGGGGGAGTTCCCACGCCGCGGTTGGACCGGCGAAGACGGGTTTCGCGCACATGGTTGACGCGACTCCAATTTACGATATCCCAAGTGGCTACATATTTTTGACCGTGTGACAACCCTTCAGAGCTAAATAGATAGACGATAGTTATTTATTTGATCGATTGTCCAACTATTGCTACTTTAAGTTCTCCAGGTACGTGGGGAAAAGGACGTGGTTCCAGCCTGGGTCTGCTACACCCTTCGACGTTCTTATATATCTGTCCAACTGGGTAATTATTTCAAAGTTATGTTTGCCAGATTTGAGGAGGACGTCACGTCGTTCCCTTCTGGGAGATCGCCCCTTCAGATTTACAACCTTTGTTCCCCCTTCCATCGTTTATCCTACTTTTTTCTTATTTTAACAACTAAAACTTATCCCTAAGACGGGGACCGGTTTCCATTAGTAAATGGAATAACGGATTTAATTTTTTCTTAACAAAAAAAATTAAAGGATAAAAATTGCAATTTTAAAAAAAATCCAGCAACCAATTTATTTCTCACAGTTTATAAAGTTGACTTTCTGAAAAAAATTATGAACCAAAATTTTTGAAAAATTCAAAACCAAAACAGTTATAAATGTCTAATAATAGTAATAATCAACGACCACAATCTTGGACGAACGATGCAACCATTGCAAAAAGGGTTAAGTAATCGAATTCCTCGATGAATGAGAACTCACTTGTGTGCTAGGAGTACAGAACAGAATCCCAAACCATAATTAAACAACCAATCAAACAAAACTACAATATTTATGTAATAAATAAAAATAAAATTAGACAAACTTTATTTAATTTTTTTATAAGAAATATACACATTATTAATATAAAGTGAATGGTATAAACGAAGACTATGATTTTTGTGGTTTTCCTTATTCCTCGGACTTTCGTCCAACTCGTAAATTGAATAGCGAGAAAAATAATTGATATTAAATTGAACATCGGGTCGCGGTTTGATTTGAGTCGAAAGGGGTTTGGGTGGAAGTGGGTGTCGAGGGGATGGTAGTGGGGTCCCTGGGAGTTCCAGTGTACCGCCGGGGATTGCCGGGAGCTCATGTGACAACCAGCAATGGATTTACCACTCCACAATCCACATGGTAAGTCATTATGAAGTTAATTAAAAAATGTAAAAAAAAGGTTCGGGGTGTCCACAGTGGATCCTTTCTTGCAATGTTACGCCTGAAGAACCTTAGCTTCGGGATGGAGCGAAATCGAAAGGGCTCACGTTGCAACAATCGAAGCCCTATTTTCACTTAAATTGCAAATCACTTGATAATTCTAATTGTATCTTTTGAAAATATTATTCACTTTAAAATATTCTTTTGAAAAAAATTGATTTTTCAAGATCGATCGGGTTCTCTGTGGAACTAGGGAAAAACTTTAACTAATTAATTTGCTAATTAAGTATTCTAGCAAAAAAATCGTCGTAACAGTTTAAAACCAAATAAAAATATTTTGTTTATTGAAGGGATATAATTTTTGCTATTTAATTAAAATTATGTATTTTAAATAAAGAAAAAATACAATTATTTAAAAAAACACAATTTCAATAATCATCAGCTCAGATCATAATGAGAAATACTTTAAAGCTCATATTTCTGCTTACTGTAGGCGTAAAAATGGTGGACTTAATGGGGTTGTGGGAGGAAAAAGAAAAGATCAAAGATTGATCCCGAAAAAGAGCTTTCAAGCCAACTTTTCCAAAACACCAACAGGCGAAGGGAAATTCTTGGAATACTCTTACAAATTAACTGCAGTATTATTTAATTTTCAATTTTTAAAAACCATTTACAGCCAAGCTAAAAAGACCTAGTTCACCATTTATTTAACAAACACGAAAAAGTAGTAAAATGACAGTTTAAAAAAATTAACTTAAAGTTGAATCCATCGTAAAAATGTACCTGAATCAAAAAGTAAAATTTATAAGAAATACATGTTCCTTTATTTTAAAACATATTTATGACCTTTGCCATTTTATCTCCATCTAAGGTTTTTACTTCCAAGCGTTCATTTATTCAACTTTAGACTAGAAAAGTCAGTCATGAAATATCATGATTTCGACAAATCATGTTATTAAAATTCTAAAGGAATACCAATCCATAAAGCTATATAAACATGAATTACTACAATTTAAAAAAACTTTATTTATACGAAATAGAAATATACTAACTGGTTTCTTTTTTATTTAGTATATACATTAAATTTATATTAACTTTACATTCTATACAATAAACTCTAATGTTTATCGAATGTTTTATTAAATAGTTTGCACAACTTTTGCTCTTGGTAAATCCATTATATTTAGTGGTCTGATTGACCAAATTACTTCTTTCAATTAATTAATCTTTTGATGTAAGCTCTTGGTTGAAAAGTTTAAAAGTTTTGCACTTAGTTGGACAACAGGTCATTTTTGCAGTTGGCTAATATCTTAATATATAAAGAAGGTTAGTCATTGATTTTGTTACAAGTTCTATTTTAAATTGAAAAATAATGACGCATGAATATGAATATTCAAGACTGTTCCTTTATAACTTTGGTCAAAGAAAGTAAATATCTTACCATACACGAGGACTAACCGATTTGGCCAGAAACGATGAAATTGAAGCAAAAAGAGACTTAGAAGAAATATGTTCAGGATAATCTTGATGTAAACTTTTCCTTTAATTAAAATATGTATGGGAGTTTTAGTAAGTAAATAAATAATCCAATAAAGACCAATTGTGTAGAATTGTAAACGTTCTTTTTCACCAATAAGGAAAGATATCGGTCTAAAGGTTCAAACCTAGTAAATGTATCAAAAAAATTGATGTCTAGTTTAATAAGAACGCCGTCGGTCTGAAGAAATGATAGAAAAAATCACAAACGGATTAACTAAGGCGAGGATGTGCAATATCTAAAATACTCGCCAGACTTTACACAGCCAGCCGACAGTTTTCAAACAGTTACACGAGGTTTATGACAATATTTTGCAAAATCTCACTGCTTTTGTCGTAAATACCGAAAAATGTTGAAAATATGAAAACAAAAAAAATCTCTAAGATAGAACTTGAAAAAAATAACCAAAAAACTGTATTTCTAAAAGTCATTATAGGAAAATTAAATAATCAGATAATAGCTTAATAATTCTAATGGTTGTTTATTGCAACATAATATTCGCTCGTTTTGGTATGAAAGTATTCATACTTTTTATAATAAAATTTGAGTACTTTCCTGTAAGGGCACTTTAAATTATTCAACGTCATTAAAGATTTAACGAAGTTCGGTCAATAGAAAATTTGCATTTAACATCATCATTTTAATAAGTAGATCCATCGACCACAAAGGATGTACATTTTGAAAGTATTTTCTCGTCGGCGTGTATCAAAAGTTTACCGCCTTTACGATCGACCGTTGTCTGGAAAAAGTCCATACTTTAGAAACCGACCACGTTATTATAACAATATGAAATATTAATGGAGTTTAGAAAAAAAGATTATATGAAATTGTGTAGATGCTGTGTGCAAATCGATGATCACAGTTAACTGTTTGACCATTATTGATTTCAAGGTCTGCCTATTCTCGCTCTGCAGTTCTTTTGAGTAAACATTCCCCTTAAATCTCATCTTCCGAATTTTGATCGCTTTTTCTCGGTAAGTCTGAATTGGTCTTATGGATTAATTTCCTAGAGTGATTTGACTATAGCACTTTGTGTTTGTACGCCGCCGGTATGGGGTCTCCCTTAGATACGGGAGGAGGTGAATGGGCAAACTACATTGGTCATCGCCAGCTTCTTTCTTTGCCTTTTTTTCTTGCTTTCATCGCGTAATAATTACACTAAATTTTTGTTCCGTTTATCCATCAGTCAAGTGATGGTCAGGTCAATTACAACGGTAACCGACTGACTCTCTGTTTTAATTATCCTATTTCTAGCTGCGCTGAACCTCATAAATTAGTCAATTGAGGTTAAAATAACACAAATGGCAAACACAAATACACAGAAACAAAGTAGAACGTTATCGTTTGGTTAGTATTCACAACACCCCCATTAATTGATATTCCCCGGGATAATTGGGGATAAGTCACTCCATTCGCGCTAATAAATTATATTCACATATCACAATTCATTCATACTACCCAAGAGTATTTGATATTCCTTCGAATAATTGGGTATAAATCACTCCATTTGCGCTAATAAATTACATCCACGTGACACTATTCATTCACACTACCGAATAGTACACACTACTTGATGATCCTTCCTCGGAATAATTAGGGATGCGTTACTCTATTCGCGCTAATAAATTACATCCACCCGACACTATTCAGTCCCACTACTCCAGTGTGCTTGATATTCCTCAGAATAATTCACTCCATTTGCCTTAATAAATTACATTCAGCCAATTACAATTCATTCATACTACCCAAGAATACTTGATATTCCTCGGGATTATTGGGGATGAGCTGTGTGATGTATTTCTTTGTTTGAATACATAAAAGTTGTTCGACCAAAGCGGTGTTTATCGATAGCTTGTATGTTAGACACTTTAAATTTACTTTGTGTACAACAAATGACTATTATTATTATTAATGGGACCGTATAATCAACTTTTTAAGAACGATAATATCTAGAACTACAAAAAATTGCTTTAAATTAAATTAATTACAAGTACAAGATGTGATCTTTTTGATTTCCGGATCTGGAAAATCTTCGTTCAAACGGGATACACCAACGGAGGCAGCGCATGTTTTACTTGATTAAAAACGTTTGAAGTTGGTCTGCACTATCACAGAAGGCCATTAAGATAATTTGAGGCTTGAAAGGGAAATGGCCCGGCCCAGAAAAGAGTCATATAAAATTTTATTGCCCATGTTCCACAAATAGTCGTTTGTAGGTGATCTGTTTGCTTTTTCAGACTGGGTTTTAACATTCCGAATTGAGAGGGTACGCTCGGGCAGGCTTTCTCCAGGGTTGGGCATGATGTGCAGAACTAAACACTCATGATTGATGGTACGCCAAACAAAAGTGGCCTTTTATCTTTTCATCTATGATTAACGGACCACTTTTTATCAGAGAAACGAAAGAAATCTTGGAATAAAACCGTAATACATAAATCCATTGCAGTTCGTGGTCCGATTGACCAATTAACATTTTTCAATTAATTAATATTTATGGAAGGTATTGGTTGAGATAAAAAAGTTAGTGACACGAGCAGGATTCGAACCCACGACCTTCGGCTAGGTACGCCGCTACTCTACCACTTGAGCTATCGTGACTTCGAATCACGAACCTTAATTAAGACAGTAAGCCCTATACGAAAGGGCTTAATGTCTAAACACCCTTTGAATGTTCCGTATGTGGGGATCAAAAGGTCGGTATATATTTTTTCAAAATATTTTCAATAAAAAAGCTTTGGCTATGCCCAGATTTGAACCTAGTACTGTTAACTTGGGATATAACGAGTCGACTACAACTCTGTTCAGAAAACACGAACAAAAAGCCTTAAATCTCATATCCAAATGTGCATCAAACTTTCTGTTTTATATTTTTTAAACTCACTCTTCCAAAGTGATGTAAGTGATAAAAGCAATAGGCTTTTTATAAAAGGATTTTTTTAATCCGTATAATCTGATTATCCATATCCCTGATTATGTTCTCTCCCTTTCAAGGCTTTACGGTAAAGTAAGAGAATACATAAATTAAAATGATCATTTATTATCCTTTTCTTAATAATGGCTCGTCGGTGTGAAAAAATGTATCTTAAACCCCCTTTACGTATCAACTCGTTAGTAATTCGAAACAGTAAGAGAAAAAGATATTATGTCTTGAATTTTTAATTATTCAACCAGAATTCTATGGACATTGAATTCCTGGGCGTACATTTAACACATTTAATTTAAAAGACAGTGGGAGCGGAACACGAGCGAGTAATCCAGATGAATTTGTGAGGGTGAGTTCAGATTAGCCTGTCATTCTGCATTTGCCAATTGTCTCCGCTCAATTCCGGCTCGATTTTCCTAAAGATAATTCTTTCTGTATTCAAAGTCAAATGCTGATCCTCTGACGATTTCCATTTCAATGAACATAATCAAAACCGACCATGCTCCTTTTGAACGGTCACCAGGTTTAATTTAACCCAATCAAAACAGGCATTTTATTCTTATTAATTGTCATCCTTCTATACATCACTTCCCTTAAAGTGCACACGGGAATTTATCTAATATAAATAAAAGGGAAGGAATTCGTCTAAAGTGATACTTATTTGCAATAAACTCAAGAAATCTAACCATAAAATATCTCCAATAAGCGAATAAATAATGTAGACAAGAGAAAGAAGGATTTTCATTCTATTACGGTGTAACAATTATTGGGGTATGTAATAGTATAATAAATATCACTCTTCCCGGGCAAGAGATAAAACTGCGTCCACGTATCCCACCTATACCTGGTGGCCATCTTTAACATTCCAACTTGTCTACTAATCCTTTTACCTTACCTTTCCTTTCTAATAACAACCTGTAACTAGTTAATATGAGGACAGCTACTTTCCACCCAGAAAATTCACTTGCTATGAAACAAACAAATAAGGCCGTAAGTTCTGAAGGCCACAATGCACAAGGATCATCCACGGGCTAAGGTTATGGATCCCATTGGTGTTGATGAATCAAGTGGCACCACCCCACGACAAGCAACCACAAGACTGGCAGTTGAAGTACATTCAATAGATTCAACGTCGCCGTCGGCAGCACGAGGGCAGAACAGCTCTCGAAAGAATACGCGATTGATGAATGAAAATATGTCGATGGAAAGGAAAATTACTCATAATTTTGGGTTACCTCAAAAAAGGAAGGTGAGTTTATGGGTGGATCCCCCATAAAAATTTAAAACTATATAGATTAATAAGTAAAGAATGTAAATAAATCGGCCGCTGGCCTGTTGATAATGGAAATTGACAACGGATTGCATGAAACAATGCTGATCCGAATATAGTGTTAGATATTTTTAAATGTATTTAGGTTTGTATTGTGTGTGTATTGTGTGCATATTAATTTACTGGAATGAGTGAATTTTTTAGCGTGAAAAGAAGCGGATGTGTAACCCCGCCCCGAGGAATATCGAGTACTCTGTGGAGTGTATGTGACCAGACTTTTATGTTTGTGGTGATGTATATCCGAGAGGTTAGCATTTTAGAAAACGTCTTAGTTTTCGCAAAGCAGAGAGACGTTCAACCAAATCCGCACAAAAGGTAGATACATTTCAAGGTGTAATATCCGCTTGAGACTTGCTGATATGCCCTGAGGAAAAAATAAAAAAAGAACTTGGGTGATATGGAGTGAGGGTAAGAGAATCAAACGAAGAACTGACCAAAGTTTACGAGATACTGCATCTCTGACTACCTTCGATACCCTAACTTCTAAAGAAGTCAGAGTGATTACTAAAAATTCTCAGTTCGCCCGGATCTCTCGGCTGCTTCAAATGCCTTCGGTTTGGGTATACGACCGTATTCAGACACCACCTTTTGTTGTCTCCTATATATGAAGAAACACTGTTTAGCGACCCCCTCCCCATCAGTATAAATTGCAATGGTTCACATCATCACAAAAGAAAAATTATGAAAGTTTTCACACAGGATGAATAAAATACTAGACACATTAATGAAATCCATTTACACGATGATTGCCTGTGAGTGAAGGAAGAAGAGCGCATGGTGGCGATTTACGTAAAAGATGGATTGTGACCAAAGAGATCCAAATTAATACAAATAACAACGAAGTCGCTGCAGTAAGACTGAAAATACCTAACGAAATAACATTTGATTAATATACAGGGGTATCAAATTCTATATTCCATCATTTTAATTCGAAAACTATAACGCTAGTGATTATTTCAAGAGGAGTAACTTCGAGAAAACAACAAAAATTACAATGAGAGAGGCTACTGACATTTGAAATTTAACTAGACGTAACAAAACATCGAATTGATATTTTTAAGTATAAATATTTACTATTAGATAAGAAAGCTAAAATAAAATGGAAGATAATACCACGGCTCGGTCAAAACAAGTCCATCCACTTTATTGTTTTAAGACTAATTACAAAAAATGTTATAACATTATGAAAAACTAATGCTGATTTTCAGAATTTTCACTCTTTTCACACAAAAAAATCTATCGATTTCAAAAAATGGCAACACAAATATCAAATTCCTGAGCGATTATACTAAGTCTTTGCTAAAAAGCGTTCTCTTAACTTCACAATATTTTAAATTATATTATAAAAGAATTAAGTGAAAATGGTTTATTGATAAATAGCAGGAATTATTAAAATGTTTGTCAAGAGAAATGTATATATGCTTTAACTTTTGTCATGACGTTCTATCATCTTGCGGTTTAATAAAATACCTGAAACGCACAATCAAGAATTAAGTTAATATCTCTTTCTCATACTGAATCTTTTTACAAGCCTTTTTATTTTTTTTTTGTATTATTATTTTTTTAATCGTCCGGGAAATTGTTATTCCTTAATGTGCGGACGTGGATTCACGGTAATAAGGCAGTTTCAGAATACTTTTAATTAATACGCGCCGTATCTGGAATGAACAACTCGCCCAACAGGAAATAAGTCGAACAGGAAAGGAGAACATATGGCAAAAGTGATAAGGTGTGTTAAACTGCTGCCATTACCTCCTATCGCGACTACTCTAAAATTATATCTTGTCTAAGTTTACTACTTTCATGCAATTCTCGAATTATCGGCCGGCTAATAAAAATAAAATACCTGACCTAATTTTACATCGTGTCATCAAATAAATGAAACATCAGAGAAAAAATAACATCGGAACACATTGTCAGTACATCGCAGAAATGTATTATATTTTTTTTTAATTTAAGAAAAACTTAAAACTATACTGTATAAAGCAGTTTATACAGAAATATAATACAAGATTTTGAATTTACTAAAAACATGTTGATATTTTAAACGTATTTGACTTTTCGACAATTTTTAAGCACAGAATTCATGTTTTGTTCATTTTTACTTAGAAAAGCGGCATGTATCAATATCTCACACTGTCATGCATGCTGACGGCATTTGTTAAGCAAAGATGGCCTGATTATACAGGCGTTGCCCATTATAATGCAGAGATCACATATTTTTTTTATGGGAAATCTTATGGAAGCCGCATAAATGTTCCGAGCTCATTTAAATATGATGTGTTGTCCGTCAACATGTACACAGGTTGTCCTTTTTAGATGGCCCGGTTGAGTTTCTCTTGAACCAATGGCGTTATCAGAAAAAAATAAGTTTTAATATTTTTTAGTCTAGTTTCAAATATTTACTTTGGGGGGGGGATTCAACTTCAAAATTTCAAATACGACCCTACACTTCTTGACACATCTTTTAAAAGAGGTTTGTACGATGAAAACAATGGTGAAGTCGGACTTTAAATTAGTCAAAAAATGACAAAGTTGTGGTAAAACGTTTAAACAAAAACATTCATTTGGTTTGCTATTTATTGATCTCATTTCATGTTCGAACTGCCTGTCTTGCGTAAAGATGTTAAGATTTGCTCTTTTTAATCACTCTTCTTTGTTACTCAGAGCGATATAGTCAGGGGAGATGGATTGACAAGCATTTTCTATCCTTTGCCACAGTTTTCAACTGAGGCTGCTGGGTTATGATTGGCGTAGACACTGCTTTTTAAATGGCCTCACAAAAAATAGTCATTTGGAGTTACATCGGGTGACTGAGGAGGACAGCGCATCGGGCCATGAGGTCCTATCCACTTATCCAAGGAAGTGACGATTCAAATAATTTCTCACCTGCAAAGAATTGTGTGCGGGGAATCCCTCAACCTGGAGAATCATTCTTTGTCACAGGAACATCATCTAATACTATTGGTAAAAAACCCTCGAAAAATTGAGAAACTGAGCACCATTTAAATTATTTTCGTAGAAATAACGCCCAATTAATTTATTTCCAACAAGTCCGCACCAAAGGTTGATAGTGTGAACCACCTGATGATGACAAGAGTGCCAAATTCTCCGATTTTCCTCTGCCCAAGTTCAAAACTTCCAACGTTTTAGTATGCCATTATTGGTGAACTTTGATTCATGGGGGACTCAAGCTTTGATATGATGATATAAAGAAAGGGCTGTTCCATTGATAATAGGGAAAGACTAAACCCGCAATACTTGATAGTCTTGCAGAAGTATAGGTATTTATATATATGAATCAAAGTCGACAAATGTGCGTTTTGTTCTTTATTAATTGTATTCGAAGAGTTACGAAAAAAGAAAAAAACCAAAATTTGTAAAATGTCAAAGTTAGAAATGGAATAATGTGGTTATTTTATTTATTTATTTTTTTTTTTGAGAAATAAATTAAAGAATATAAAATGCGATAAAAAATCCAGCAACCAATTTATTTAAACGATGTAATATAAAACCACGTTTCTCACATTTTGTAAAGTTGCTTTTCTGAAAAAATTAAGAATCACAATTGTTGAAAAAGTCAAAGCCGAAAACATAAAATGGTGTAAATTTTTATTTCGACTTTCCTAATGGATGAAAGGCCAACATACAAAGCTGAAATAAATTTTAAAACAATTATAGTCATTATATTCAACAATTATAAGTCAAAGTTAAGACAAGAAATAATTACAATTATTTAAGGTTTTTAGTTGAGATGAAAAAAAGTTAATGGCACGAGAGGGATTCGAACCCACGACCTTCGGCTAGATACGCCACTGCGCTACCACCTGAGTTATCGTGACCTCGATCCACTCTGACATCAACTCCCCATCTCAACCCCACCTTATGAGTTTTCGTGGCGTATCTAGCCGAAGGTCGTGGGTTCGAATCCCTCTCGTGCCATTAACTTTTTTTTCATCTCAACTAAAAACCTTAATTAATTGTAATGTTTAATTGGTCAAGCGGACCACGAAATTAGTGAATACAAGAAATAATGTTGATTTAATTTTTGCTTTTAAAATCAACTCTACAGTGCGTGTTTTTTAGCGAGCAATTTAAAATCCGATTGCACCATTATCTTATGCTTGAAAAAAAACCCTTCAAAATGATATGACCGGATGTACAGGGTTGTATTTGAAATTTGTAAGTTCAACTGGACCTGAGGCACCCTGCATAATTTTTCTTCAAAAAAAGGTAAAAATTTGAAACTAGACTAAAAAATATTAAATAGGTATTTTTTGTTTTTTTGATAACGTAATTGGTTCAAGAGAAATTTAGCAGGGCCTTTTAAAAAGGACACCCTTTATAGATCTTGTTTTTTTAGAGTTTCATGAAAAATCCACAAGTTTTTCTATAAAAAAATCGTTCCGTGAAAAACGAAAATCCTTGAAAATGCCACTTACAAAGTGATCAATCAAAGTTTCAACTTATCACTTTAATGAAGCAATATTGCTCACTAATGAAAAAACAGAAAGAATGAAAGAGAGGGGATGAGGAGGGAGTTCGAGACTGATAGAGTGAGAAATAAAATAGAAAAGTAGGAAACAGTGAGAAATTAATGGTGAAACAATGAAAGGGTGAGGAATATGAGAGAAAACGAGATACTGAGTACATAACTTTATAAATAGGTGAATAGATCAATAGTTAGGTAGGTAGAGAGATGGTAAATTGATGGAAGAGCGAGAGAGAAAGAAAGAAAAAAAAGAGGGAGGGAGGGAGGGAGGGAGAGAGAGATTGAATGAATGAAAGAAGAAATGAACGATTTATGTATTGATGACACAAGATTTAGTCTCCAAAACCGCTCTTACATCGTACTAGAAATACGTATGTACAAGAAAATATAGTCACTCTAATTTGTAGTTTTCTAATTATTTTATACCCTTACCGTATAACTTGAATTTAACTATAAAAAATAAAATAATACGTTTACAGTACAATAAACGGAAAAAAGAAGAAAATTAACATATGATAAAAATAATATATAATCAACACTTTACCAAGTTGGTTTTATTATCTATTTTAGTAAAACCATTGTACGTTGAAACTTCATATACATTTCGATTAAATTTGCTCTTAATTTTAATTTAAAATTATTAACACTTTAACATTTATAACTTTATTTCTCCGGGAGATTAGTGTACCTTTTACAAAAAAACGTCACGGAAAGTCATAGTTTTATGCTTTGTTATTTGCAAGTTTTCTCTTTTATATTTAGTATTAATAGAGTGCACATCGGTGGAAATTTTTATTTTTCATATAATACGATTAATTAAGTTTTTTAGTTGAGATAAAAAAGTCCACCTTGAGGGAAAACTCAAAAGGTGGGGTTGAGATAGGAAGCTGATGTCCGAGTGGACCGAGGTCACGATAGCTCACGTGGTAGAGCAGCGGCGTATCAAGCCGAAGATTGTGGGTTCGAATCCCGCTCGTTCCATTGACTTTTTTATCTCAACCAAAAACCTTAATTAATCGTATTATATTAATTGGTCAAGCGGACCACGAAATTAGAGAATTTGTCATATAAATACTCAGGTTTCTTAGTTTTCAAAACTGAAAATCATGCATAATAAGTTATAATGCACTAAATTTTTCATTTAATAAATTATAAAGATAAAAACAGGATGAATAGGATGATTGATCTAAAAGTTTATTAATAAGTATATTTTAATCAATCACTAGGTAATTTTCATTATTCTAAAAATAATGTTACAATAATCTTAAACATATGTCAGATTATCAAAAATGATCAATAGGAAATATGAAAAGTGACGTTTGGTTAATCATGAAGAAATTCTCATTAATAAGGAATTCATTCATCAATTATGATGGAACTTAATTATAATGAATATATCAACAAAAAAGTGATTATTTGAAATTGAAAATGCAGATGTCGATTAACGTAAAAATAATCCTACAATAACCAAAATATAAAGTTATATTTATATTATATAATAGATAATGTTATATTGTAGATAATTTATCTAATATAAAAGTTTGTAAATATTCTTCCAAACTAATAGTAGGAAGAAAACTATGTAATTTTTTGTTTAACAGGGCTAAAATAATTTTCTAATATCGGATGAGTAAAAGAATGAATTGTTGGGTCTTGACCCGAGTTGGGTCGGAATCTGCACGGGACATACCAGAGAGCACAAACATTTGCATTTTACTTCTAACCACTGCCAACAACCATCCCCGGATTCCCTTTTATCTATCGGACCCCACGGAAGTTCGGATAAGCGTTTATCTAGTCGATTATCTCTCAACGATGTACCTGTTGTGATAAGACTGGAAGTTTTTTT
This sequence comes from Cimex lectularius, assembly GCF_000648675.2. NCBI lineage: Eukaryota > Metazoa > Arthropoda > Insecta > Hemiptera > Cimicidae > Cimex > Cimex lectularius. The sequence goes on from NW_019392713.1 coordinate 833,249, forward strand.
TTTTTAATCTCTGAGAGATAGGTGGACGGAATTAGTCCAAGCAGAATTTACGTGTTTGGGTCCTTGTGCTTCTTTTTATTTGAAAATTAACGCTATAAATAAATCGTTGTAATAACAGTCAAACTTTATTTCCGTTTTTTAACAAACTTGAACTTGATTGTGTCATAGATTTCTATTATTCTATCTTGTACATAAAGTGTTTTGTTTTATTAAATAAAAAATCTTCCGTATTAGTTAATTTGTTGATTTTTCATTTTAACGTTAAATTCTTGCATATTCACATTTCATCGCCCAATATTCATTAAATCGAACGGAGAGAATAAAATGGAGTAAATCTTGAAATTGTCATACCTTCAATACCAAGTATAGAAAGGCGCAATTTTCATTAGTTTTAGTCATTTTTACAGTGAATTTAATTTCTGCAATATTGATCCCATTGCCATGTTACATTTTAAAAGCTAATTGTATGTAACTTATAACCAATATTCCATTGCCATTTCAATGCACTTTAAACGATTATTCTCTTTACGACCAAGTTATTCATATACAGTTTGTACCACAGAAGATGTCTCCCTTCCTAACCTTTCGTTTTGGTCCGTTTTTATTAAATCTTTTTTTTCGTTAAGAAGATTCGTTTTCAGATGTTTCCTAAAATAACTTTTTGGTTCATTTTTTTACATAAAATATGCCCATTCTTTATTTTTAATTAAGACCCCCTTTTTTATTTCGGATTTCAAAACTCGATCAGTTTTAAGAAATTTTTGCGTTGGTGTTCTGTATTATTAATTATAGAACTTACAGAAACAAGAGTTTTACTAGGTACATTTTCACGTCCGCCAGTTATAATAAACACCACTCCAGGAAACGTGATTACGTATTAAGCTAAGAATGACTTTCTGCAAAAACAATCAGGGATGAGGATGAAAGAAAATGTTGGAAAAGCAGACTACCCGGGTTAAAGTAAATGTTCGAGTTGTTTTTTTAATTTCAATAGAAGGTACTTTCTTAGTTAGTTGTATCGGAATGTTCCGAATTGTAGTGATAATTATTTCCTTAAAATCATCAATATCAACTAAAGAAGTTTTGTAAACTACAGAATTTATAAATTTGCACCGTCATTCACATTCGTTCACAATAATAATTGAAATTGAATGTCGAATTGAAGTTATTTACATTAAACAATTACAACATTTAAAAAACAATTAAAAACCCTTTCTTTTAACCAAACCCATGATTTTTTTCATTCCACTTTTTCTTTTGGGCTTCTTTAAAATCTGACCGCTGTATGTATTTTCTACTTCTTTTGGGCTCGTTTAAAATCAGACCGCTGTATGTATTTTATACTTCTTTAGGGCTCATTTAAAATCTGACCGCTGTATATATTGTATACCTCTTTTGGGCTCGTTTAAACTCTGACCGCTGTATGTACTGTACACTTTTTTGAGGTTTGAATAAGGACTTTAAATATCCTTTCCTCCATTGCAATAATATTGGTCTATTGTGGGTTCCCCATTAATTATAACCATACCCTTGTTAAGTGCACTTTTTCCTATAAGAATAAGCACTTTCTTCGGGTCCTCTTCGCACAACTCTTCTGTTGACTGAATTGCCTTCCCGAAGTGACTATGCCGTAACCGGTATACATTCATAAGGGTATGTGCTGATGTCTTTGTTTCTTCCTGTCTTTTCTTTCTCTATCTTCTTTAAGTGATAGTTAAGAGGCTGTGGCCGGTACAGAGGCCTATAATTCTCCTAAGATCCTTCAGGAAGTGCTTGGCCTTCCTTTTTGAGTGAATTATAAATCTCTGAAGCGTTTGTCCAGTCTTTGAGTTTTTCTTTTTCAATCCATTTTTTTCAGTTCCAACATAAATACACACTCCAGAGCACTTAGTTGTGGTTCTGGTCCCATGGTGAGAGGGCTGCCCCTTTTGTGGCTTCTTGGTCAACTTGTTAATTTCCTTTATGGTAATCTTCTTCTGTTTTCGAGAGAGAGTAATTCGGTAGTTTAGGTACTCCCAGACAAGTTTTGAATTGAAAACGTTTAGTGCATTTATGCCTGCCTGGCTGTCTGAGTGTATGTAAATATGTGCACCTTTCATATTTTCTTTATTAACTCCTGTGCATAAACTTGAATTGCATGAACCTCAGCTTGGAAAATAGTTGGGATTAGTTCAAGGGCTTATATGGCAAAGTTCGGCCCTTTTACCCCTACAGCTACTCCCTGTTCCATTTCCATCCATCTTTGTACACTATTAGAGCACCTATTGTATAATTCTATAAAACGTAGACCTTTTTTTCTACTTAATATTCGACGAAACCATTTGTTCGCGTTATGGCTATTTAACAGGCAAATAAACGTTCACAATTTTAGTTTGTTTATTTTGTTTCTGAAAACTGTTAATGAAACAGTCACCGTAGTTTTAAGAATGTTTTTATTTTTGACAACGGATCTATGAATACAAAAACTCTAGACGGACTCTAATAACATACAAACAATAATCAATAAATGTATTTTAAAAAAACAGTCAGAAATTACAAGAAATTGGAGAAGGAGTGGCAGAGGGATATGAAGATAGAGAGAGATGAATAAATATGTTGATAGTATAAAGAAAGAACAAGAGAGAGGAAGTGAGGGGGAAAAGGAAAGAGAGCGAGATAGGAAGAGAGACAAAGAAAGAACAGGAGAGAGAGAGGGGGAAGAGGAATAAAGATAAAAATGAGAAAATGAAAGGCAAGAGGTTGAGTCAGAGCGTGAGACGTGAGAAAGTGAGAGAGAGAGAGATAAATTGAAGTAATGGTGCGACTAAAGAGAAAAAGAGTAGGAGAAAGGTTGAGCCAGAGAAAGAAAAATAGAAAAACCAAACGAAATACAAATTGATAAACACGTTAGCAGATAAGGAAAAATAAAAATGAAAGAGATCGAGCGAGCGAGAGAACGACAGGGAGGAAAGAGAGGAAATGAGTGAGAAAAGAGAAAAAGATAGAGCCAGATTTATAGAGTCTCAGAGCTATGATGGAAAAAAGATAGATAGGGTGAAATAAATGCGAAGAAACACGAGTTAGAGAGTGAGAGAGATAGAGAGAATACGAGAGAGGGAGATGGAGAGAGATGAGAGACAGACATAGCGTGAGAGTACAGGCAGATTAATCTTTCAAATATATAGATAGATAAATGAACGGATATAGAAAAAAATTGAAAAGAAATGAGAGAAAAATGAATATACGAGAAAGAATGAGAAAAACGATGAGAATGAGAGATAACAAATAAAGGAGTGTTAGATAAACAAGATGAATGTGAGTGAAGAGGGGAGAGGGAGAGCAGAATTGGAAATAAAGATAGAGAGAGAAAAATAATAGAATTTATTAGAAGAAAAAGAATAATGCTATTTAATATAATAAATCGTAAATTTATTGAGAATAAAGTTCTGTTTATTCTGGACCGTATCTTTTCGCTGGTTTTCGTTCAAACAAAACGGCCAGTGGACCTACCATGGAAACCGTATTCTTCACACGATTTAAAATTAACTGTTAAAAATGCTTTACAGTACGTAGTGAAAATGAAGATTTAAGAATTTATCAGTTTTTAGGTCAATAAATAACGAAATGTCGTTTTTAAAAGATAGGACGAATCGGATAGAAGAATGTGGATAAGAATAGGGCAAATTGTTTAATACAACTGTCTTATTTTATTGGTGAGACGTGGAAACCGATGGTGAAACTCCACAGTGCTCTCTCTCTCTCTCTCCCCCCAAGTTAAAAGGAGATGGTTTAACACAATTTATTATGCGTTTAAACTGTGGCGGTGTGTTTATTAAGGTGATGATTTAGTCCCGGGGGTAAATCGATATCCCCCTCCCTCGGTCATTCCGTTCCCTGTTTGGAGAAACAGTCTCCCGAAGAACACTACACCCTACAAACACAGGCCAAAAAGGATAGAACACCGGCCTTATAGACCCAATTATGACCGTTTCCCAGAGTCTAATAAAGCTGCCGTTCGGGGATATATTGCCAAATGGATAATTTAGAAGCCGAACTAGACGAAGGTAAAAAATACAATTCAACCCCCCCACTTTGTCGTTTTTCAAATATTCCTTCATATTCCCAATCTGCGTAAATAAATTTAAAAAAAGATGGACGTTACATAAATAACTTCCAAATTGCCATGTTGATCCATAATTAACTGGTTCAAAATAAAATAATAAAAGTTTATTGTGTAATCATTTTATTTAAAAATCCATTTATATAAGTTTTTACTGCAATAAGACCATGAAATGAACCACAAAATCACATTTTTAATAGTAAAAACATCGGCAAGTATGACTTTCTTATTCTAAATAGATTATTGTTCTAAAAAACAAAATTATAAAACTTTTTGATTCTTTAAAAAAATGAACAAAGCAGATTGCTGCCATAATTTTTATAATGATTGTACAACAATAACGATTATGGTACTTACAAGATCTGCTCTTAAAAGGCAAATTAATTTACATTCAAGCATATTTTTGGTCTTTATTTAAGTGTGATAAAGTACAATTTTTATTGTTATTGTCAATTATAAGTATTTTTTAAGACTCGGTTGTACTAAACGCCGAGGAAATTACACCCGCCGAATCAACAGGTAGGAATTACAGAAAAACTAAAATCGGGTTAATAAATATATAACAGAAATTTTTTTAAAGTTAATTAACAAAAACATTTATTTTTTCAATTACAAACTTTATTACCTATAAATAAGAAAAATTGAATAGCACGATGTTAGGACGTTAAATAACTTTGACTGAATATATTCTTTTGTAATATTTCAATTACATAAATATATTCCGAAAGAAATTTAAATAATCAATATTTAGTTATATATTTCCGTTCCTGGCTGAAGATGGCGTGAAGTTGAAACGCTCGACGAATGCTTATACCAGTGAGAATTTCAACTAAGTGAAATTTATGAGTGTGGGCTCAAACCATTTAAAAATGAAGAAGTCGTTTTCCCATAATTGTTATTCAATTTTCCTGAGGCGATTTTCTGTGTTCTGTTCTTACAAGCCATCATCAGTGGGCTTGAGTTTTGAACGTGGTCCCTCTCAACTGGACGAAATTTATGAATGAAATGCCGAGATTAAAAATACAATTAAAAATGGAAAAGTCATCCGCCGATAATTTTTAAGTTTTCACAATTTTTTACTTAATTTTTAAAGAATCAATTTTGGTTTGAAAACTTGGGATTGAAAATACAATTAAAAATGAAAAAGTCATTCGCTGATAATTTTTACTTAATTTTTTAGAATCAATTTTCGGTTCTTATTGGGCTATCATTATTGGGCTTGAGTTTTGAAGTTGGTCCTTCTCAACTAGATGAAATTTATGAATAAATTGGCGAGGGCATGGGATTGAAAATACAATTACATATGAAAAACTCTACCGCCGATAATTTGTACTTAATTTTTTCAGAATCAGTTTTCGGTTCTTATTGAACCATCCTCAGTGGTCCTAGATTCGAAGGTGGGTCATTTCGACTAGATGAAATTGATGACTTGATGTCGCGATGTCCTGAAGTTGAAATTACAGTTAAAAATTAATAAGACGTCTATCCATAATTTTTATTCAATTTGTTTTTGCAATATTTGGAAAATAAACTGTTGCCAACAGTAGGAATTAACGGTTTATTTTTTTAGAAAAAAGGCTTGACGTCCATTATACCATTACGTCCATAATTAAGTCTCATACATGGAACTAGGCAATGTGCATAATGAGCCGCGTTGTGATGCCCATATGTAAAGCAGCTCCTCACTGCTCTTTTGTCAGTAGTACTTTCTCAACAGTGGCCACGGTTTATTTACTTTGAGGTAAAATAAGATGTTAAACATGATAAATACTCCGTGGCCATTTCATTTGTCACTGAGAATCAAATAGATTACACGACATTTGAAAAAATGGCAAAAAGGAGGACAAATTCAAAACGTGGGGTTGAGATGGTTAGTGTCCGAGTGTGTAAGTTAGTGTCCGAGTGGATCGAAGTAACAATAGCTCAAGTGGTAGAGCAGCGGCGTATTTAGCCGAAGGTCGTGGGTTCGAATCCCGCTTGTAACACTGACTATATTCTGCTATGTCTATCTTTTCCCCTCAACTTTTAACTCTTTCTAACGTCAAATACGCTATTTAAAATCTACTCGTTCAGCAAGCTCCCGGATTTGACCTCTTGATTCTTTCAATCCTTCAACTCCCAAAAAAGTTTTAAAACAACCCTTTGTAATGAAACACTCGCGAAGGATGCTTTCCACGATTCATCCAATGCCTAAACCCAACTGACCACACTACTTCCCGAATTCCTAGCAGATCTGTTTACTTCCAATTCTTTGTAAGCAAAGCATTCTCGAATCTTCTAATACATTCCCGACCATCTGAATTTAAGCGTCGCATCATTCTACTATTCAACAATGCCGCCGTGTTGTGGACATCATGGAATCCTCCCTTGAGAAGAAGGAAGAAGAAGGATACATCATTGATGTCGACGCTGACACTTGAGTTTTCTATGGAAACTCAAAGGCATCTTAAGTAGACATGTAGTTTATGCTATGGGTCGAGTCCTGTCACTTACTTAATACAAAGGCGGGCGTCCTTCAGGGTTGCGTCCTCAGTCCAATACTATAATCCCTTAATTTACGTCACACCCCTTCTTACCGAAATCAACCGCTACTTCAGGCTGTATTTAGTCAAGACACGAGACAGAATTTAACTGTCGATACTGATGTTTTAAAATGGCATATATAAACTCAATATTCAAACCAATATGGATATACGGCATGTAACTAGATTTCAATCAAACCTTCTCCTCTCGCAGAATCCAGACCCTAGAATCGCGAATTCTTAGATCTTTAATCAATACACTATTCTACGTTTCCAGCGACTCTATCCACAACCATCTAAATGTTCTTTTTCAAAAAAAAGTTATAAAATCCAGCCTCGAAAATTCCACAATAACCTGCAATCTCACTGTAATCTTCATTTGTAATACTTTCCTCTCGATCTCTTCCATATAATCTTGCTAGGCGTCTAAACACCCAAAGTCACGTGACCTGCTCTCAGAGAGTGATTTTAATTAATAAAAGTTTTAGAAATGTTACCCACTGGAAACCTTATTAGTTCGATTTATTGTTTTTGTTTTTATGTTCTGTGTAAATTATTGCATCTCGCACAGATTGACGCTCGATAAAAAAAGACATTTCAACTTATTTTATAGGTATTGGATTTCAAAGCTGAGTCTTTCGGCTAGATGAAATTTATGAATGATCTGGGGAGGTCGTGGGTTTGAATATTGAAAATAGAAGAAAATTATACTTTTGTTTAGTGTTTATTTCTAATATTTTTTTAATCCATTAGATCGTAACGTTTTCTTAAACTATATATGATGAAATTGAACTCCGTATTTGTGAATCAGTGAGTATTATCAAATGACCCCTTCTGAATAGCATGACATTACTGTCCAATTGTCATTTTTGACATTAAGGGCCCTAAGAAAAGATGTCACAACTTGACAATGCCTTAGTCACACCTCAGTCATCCAAGCCGGGAAAATAGGCCGTTTGACATATTTATCTATCATATCGCCTCGACGTGTAATGACGGTTATAAAACGAATATGAGTTGGCAGAATGTTTGACAGAGCAAAAGCAGAATTTACCCTCCTCGGTTTGGACGACTACCAAACTCTCAAAACTATTAAAGGCTATTGGATAAATATTTTTTATTTTTAAAAATCCTTTAGAAGAATATTACACAAATTGGAGACAGACTGTTACGAAAAGGGTTTTTAATGAATTTTCACGGTGCGAGGAGGAGGAAAATTTCTTTTACCTTTCTTAAATAAAGCGACGACGATCCATGATGATGATTGAGCCACCCCCTTCTCAAGGTTCAATTTATTTACCCAATTACTTTCTCTGCTACGGTTCAATTACGTTTCCCTGCAATTCAGCCCAAGATAAAAAAGAAATTAACTTAAAGAATAGTTTGAAATGTGAAATATTCGTTACACTTTTGTAAGATGGAGTTTTGTTAGACTATTGTTTACGTATGACTAGAATAAACAAATAAGACGCTGGGTTTTGTGTCAAAGAATAATCAAAATATAATATAAGTCTTGCTCATTGGTAAATTATTTTTCCTCCAAAAAAGTTCAAAAGTCACTTTTTCTGACTAAACCAAACCGTTACATTATAAATCAATGCGGCTACAAATTTAGTTGAAAATAAATTCAATTTTTTTAAATTGAGAAATTAGTGACGTTAATTTGCTTTGTAAACAGACTTAGACGTTCTTAAATCTTATTGATTTCAATTCTTATTGATTAACCACTGCGTTAACTCACCTGAGAAAGGATTAAAATAAATCCGAACGTGTGGATTGAAAGAAAAACTGATTGTTGTTTTTTTTTAAGATGACTTATTATCCCACCTTCGAGAAGGAAAAATCATAAGTTAAACTGTTGAGGTCGAAATATAAGAAAACATCCTTATTGCTTTCTGTATATTTGATAGATTTGAAATCTATGTTCCCACTTAAAAAAGAAAGATTATCCAAATACTCGCAAAAGATGATTTTGGTCACACATCCATATTTTAAAAACATTCCCGTAATATAAAAATAGACACCCCTTTACAGGTGGAAATACGCTATATTAACTCGGAAATACATCAATTTACGGAGAGTGGGCTCTTCTAAGATTATACAGGAATGAGGAGGTTAGATGTTCTTGGTTCGATAACGGGCATTAATCTAAATCTGGATTTTCAGGCCGGTTCGGTGGATTCCAATGTCTGGCACTCATGTTATTTAAGCAGGCTGACTTGTTGACGTATACAATCGCAAGTTTCCCGTTTGTATACGGAATCAAGATGTTAATCTCCGAGCCAGTTCTTTTGTCAACCTGTGCTTGTTACGATTGGAAATAGTTCTCTCAAGATTTGCTATCAAAACTACCAAATGTAATGACGGAAATTTTTATAGCAGCAAAGAAAAACTTATTGTAATAAATTACAATAATAAATAATTACAATTATAAAATTGGTTAATACGTTTTACGTGTATGGACACATCTTGGGGAAATTCCTTTTTTTTTCTTTTTTTTTTTTTTACACTCAAAAGCGTTTGTTTCGTTTAGAAACTGTTCTTCACTGAAGATGGCACACAGAGGAGATGTTCCGCCATTTCTTCTTCTTCCTGGCAATATCTAAAATAAAAAATATTACAGATTCAATAAAATGTAAAATGTGTATAATCGGACCGATAACCTGAACAGTACCTAACTCTAACCTTACTTAACCATTTCTACTTCAAGCAATATAAAATCGACAACGGAAAAATGTCACGCAGCTCAAAAAATTACCCACGTTAAATATGGTAAAGAGGATAAAAAGAAGAATATCAATTGATCCAGAGTATATTATACATGTATTTAATCAGATCTGATAACTGTGATACAAAAACGATAAAAATTAAACTAACTTGGATTATTAAAACATATATTATCATTGAATCATGGATATGTAACCTGGATCAGTCCTTAACACTAACCTTTTCTAGTCTAACCTAATCTAATCTAAACCTACCCTACCCTAACCTAGCCTCACCATAGCAACGAGACGTCAACGACGCAAAAATGGACCCAAAAATGTATGTACCTTGCCAAAAAGTATCCATGTTAAATACTACATAGAAAATAAACAGTGGGTGTATCGATAAATACAGAAAATAATATACATTTATCTAATCATAACATAATATTACATTATACATATAATAAGACCTGACGACTGACACAATAAAAAGATAAGATTTAATCTAACTTCGATTTCCAAAACCCACGCATATGCATTAAATGAAGTATATTGTATCAGTATCTAACCCTAATCACTGGGGGCGTCGGTGGCTGCAACGGTTAAGGCGCTGATCACTGTAAGGTAAATATCTCTAGTTCGCATCCGGCGGAATCGCATTCGAACCAGCATACTTACAAATGGGCTTTTTTTTTCAAAAAAACCACCACCCCGAGGGTTGATATGACCTCTGCTTTTGCGAACCCTCGTAAAAAAATCGATATTTTTTGTTTTCAAGTAGTTTGTTCCCATTCTTTAAAAAAGGAATATTAAAAAGTTAGACAACAATAGCCGAACTTACTAATTTCACTACCAATATGGGCTCATTTTACTCCACTACACAGCAGCTATTTGTACGCTATATCATCCTCTATCATAAGTAGTATCTATCATAAGTGACTTCGATCGGGTTTTCTGTTCAAGTTGAAGGGCTACCTTTCAGTTACCATTTAATAAATAAACACTATCCAACCGATACTGAAATATTTCCCTTTCCACCTCTCAGGGGCTGCGTTAATCTTATATTCTAATTAAAGCGAGTGTCTCCTAGGGCAATATATTGAGCTTACTATTCGCAATACACACAGTCGACATTCATTCCTGTTTTCTATAACAATATTACATGCCGGTTATCTAATGACAGAGCCATCATGTCGTCTAATCCTGATCATTCGCTAGCTACTCGTAACATCCAACTCCATTTAAAGCTTATGCAGTCTTCGTCTCGCAAATGCCGGATAAAAATTAACAAAACTAAATCCACCCATATGACTTACAAGCTACAAAAATCTAATTTTCTTAATTTTATTTCAATGAAAAACTTATTTAAACTAACTATAAGGCCACAACCTAACCCTATTTAACTCAGCTGAATCATTTAGTTTTATCCTAACCTCAATCCATGACCACTCCCCAGCAATGGAAAATCAATGACCACGGAAAAAATGTTTCCTGCTTAAAAATCATCCATGTTAAAATATGACAAAGAGGATAGGCAGAGATTGGGAAATAATACATCGGGAAATAAAAGTCTTGAAAATTAAAGGTAAATCCATCTCAAATGCACTAAAGAAGAAGGCTCATTTTAACCCGACTAGTAACAGGCCATATGCGGTTATCACACGAAATCTATTTTTCGGATCAACGTTATCAACGCTTACCTATCCGGAGTATGATACATGAGAACTGCAGTAAGTTTCTGAGTGGTATTCAATTTTGAGCAATGGTTTTTTTTTTTTTTTTTTTTTTTTGTTTTTTTTTTAAAGAACGGGAGTAAATTGGATGTCGCCTATCTTCACGCGGTCGGTCTGTCATGACTCATGACCAATCTGTAATCAGCAATTTACAGGTTAATCTCCACGCAGGGCCCCAGCAATCTTTATCATTTACGGTTCTTCTGGTTATGTTTAAATGTTTTTTGTCTGAGAACGAATGTATTTACTGTCGCGAATATGAGTCAAAGATGTTAGTGGATTATTGAGTACTTCATCGTCCTAAGATAAGGTGTTTTTAACAGGATATTATGGAAGGTAATGAATTTCAGTACACACAATAAAAAATATTATTGAGATCTTGAATTGCACTATTGTTGCCAAAGGACATGGGCTCGAGGGAACGCAGGAAAAAGACATTCTATTTGATGGCACGGTAATTTCTTCCGAACCGTTTCAAGCTCATGGTTCATTCTCTCTGGGCAAACACCGTTTGGCAAACGGCTTTATCAAGGGGTAAAACACGCAGAAGGGATATAACAATGCCGCATCGAAAAAACGTCAATAATTGCTTTTACTAACAAAAAGTTCTCATTGAACTAGTTTAGGTGTAAAGAATTCATTGGCCTGGATTTTAGCTGAAAAAACGTATTCTTAGTTATTAAAATTTTGGCGACAGGAAAGAAAATGTCTTCTTTGTACTTATGTACAAAAGAAAAAATTTTGTATTGTTTTTATTAAGGACAACGTCCTGTTTAACTAGTTCAGTTGTAAAAACGTTAGTTTGCAAGAAAAAACTCACTTTTTTCTTTACATATACAAGAAAGAAGTTAATAATTGCTTTTAGTTTTATTTTAAGAAAACATTCAGTTGAGCTAGTTCAGAAGTGAAAAATTCATGTGCGAAGAGATCAGCAACAACACCAATCGCTAATAATTAAATTCTTGTCGACAAGAAAGGAAATGTCTTCTTTGAAAACATTTACAAAAGAAACAATGTTCTTAATTGCTTGCTTTAATTAAAGAAAACGGACCTGCTAAACTAGTCAGTCGTAAAATCATTAGTTTGCAAGATAAACTTATTTCTTTGTTTATATATACAAGTTCATTACTGCTTTTAGTTTTACTAAAAAACAGCATTCCGTTTAGCTAGTTCACATATAAAAAGTGCATGTGCGAAGACATCAGCAGATAAAAATTAATTCGTCGTAATTAAATGCTTGTCGGCAGGACAGAATATGACTTCTTTGTTTGTTATTTACAATTGATAAAACGTTTTTAATTTCTTGTAATAAGTAAAGCGTTCCCACTGAACTAGACTAAAACATTCACTTGTAAAAAGAATATTATAGCACCCAATAATGTTCTTTACTCAGAAAAAGTGCTATACATTATATAATTTTAAAAAATGTAATTCTGATGAAAAGTGGGTAAAATCGGGCTGACATGCAACCTAGGCAACTGTGGTATTTCTTGTGTGTTACTGACAAAAGAGAATATTTATAAAACTGGAAGGCTTCCTCGTATCTTCTCACTCTTGACTGATGTCTTAGGTTGACGAAATGCAAAATCGCGCCTTGCCAAAATACCAAAAATCACAAAAAGTGATAGTAAGTAGAGCATTAAAATTGGAAATACCAAATAACAGGTTACTGCTTGAACTGCTTTGTTTTATTTGCTGACAATTCACGACCAAGTTAGATGATAATCGCATTGGATAATGTTTATACAGGCAAAACTTCATAAAATAATTGAGTTTGACATAGCCATTCTTCTATGCTTGCAAATCTCAACTTTCAGATCGAACTCCGATAATAATTTAAACTTCAGTTTGTAAATCTCCGATTATTTTAGTGAGCTTGACAGTCTCAGCAGTGAAGATGGCATGAAGCCGAAACACGTCTAACAATTAAAGCTGTTTGGATGGGTAGACAAGTTAATTTGTGGAATCCCTAGTGAGGTGATCTTAGATATTTTGATTATTTGGAGATCATGAGATGCGGACTAGTGTGACGTAGGTTTTAGAAAACGTTTTGTTTATCATGCCAACGTTTCGATCTTTATTGAGATCATCTTCAGGGGTCAACGTGTTTGTTTTCCGTGTTGATTTGACGTTCTTGTGTGTCGTGTTGAGAGTGCCACGGTCAAATACCACAGGCACTCTGGGGATGCTATCAATGTGAATTGTAGATATTACATAACGATGAGACATAGTTGTGAGGATATTTTTATTTTCTACGCATCTAGTTAGATGACGTATCAATGGCGAATCAATTTAAAAGAGAACGTAACAGTATCGACAGTCGAAATGAGAAGCATTCAAACTGATTATCGACAGTTTTAAAGATCAGTAGATATCCATTAATCCGAACGATCAAAGTAAATTAATTACAATATCCCCACTGATACCACACCGAAATAAGTGATTTTTGAGTGTTGTTTTTATTGTTTCAGAGGGTAAACGGGCCCGTGGATCCGTGCGAGTTGGAGGGCGCCGGCTTAGCGTCCCGAGGAGGGAATCGGGAAGCGATGCGAGGACCATGGACGCAGCAATTCGAAGACCTTCCCTTGCAGCACTCGCCGACCGAGGGACGTGGGGCTCTCCTTGGGAGTTTCTACTTTCCTGCGTTGGCCTCTCCGTAGGTATCGGCAACGTCTGGAGGTTCCCTTACCTTGCCTACCAGAACGGCGGAGGTTTGTCACATCAATTTACGTTATGACCTAATTTTAATAGCGTTCTATAAAATTTACCCTTTGGCATAGATCTTGTCTTTCATCACAACATTTTCAAGAAACATTGCAAGTATATTACTTTGTGAAATCGGTACGATAAGTATTACACGATTTTTGTGTATTATTATGTAAATTGTTTTGATGTTTGAGTTGAACGATGATAGGTTGACTGCATCTGTTAAGAGTTATCTGGTAGATAATAGTTAAATTTTTACCAATGCTATCGAAATGGGCGTGGCTAAGCTGTTTCACAATACTAGTTAGGCGTGGCTAAGTCGTGTGACATTACTTGTTGGGTGTGGCTAAGTCGTTTGACATGATTGGTTGGGCGTAGCTTCATTATTTGACATTCCTGGCTGGGTATTCACATTTTTGGTTGAGCATGGATATGTTGTTTGACATTACTGGTTGGACGTGCAGTCACTATTTAAATTTATTGGTTGAGAGTCGCTTTATTTTTTAGCATTATTGGTGGGGCGTGGCATCATTTTTTGGCATTCCTGGATGAGTATAGATTTTGATTCACATTCCTGGTTGAGAATGGATAAGTTGTATAGCATTAGTGATTGGCGAGGTTAAGATGCGTCACATTATGTGTGCGATCTGGCTTCATTGTATGACATTACTGATAGCACATGGCGTCACTGTTTAACTTTATTGGTTGAGCGTGGCTTTATTGTGTTTAGCATTATTGATTGGGCGTGGCATTCCTGGTTGGGAATAGATTTTGATTCACATCATTTTTAAAAAAGATGGTTCCTACTCACATTAAGTGTGAATAGTAGTTACTTAATGTGAGTAGGAACCATCTTTTTTAAAAAGGATTGAACTCCACACTCACCCCATCATTTATAATTTCTTTTGATTCACATTTCTAGTTGAGCATGGATAACTGTATGATATCAGGGAGTGGCGAGGTTAAGATGTATGGCAAATCGTTTTGCATGTGGCTTCATTGTTTGACATTATTGGTTGGGCGTGGCATCATTGACATTCCTGACTGGGGTTAAATTTTGCTTCATATTTCTGGTTGAGCATGGATAAGTTGTATGATATCAGTGAGTGGCGAGATTAAGATGCATGACAATTCGCGTTGTATGTGGCTTCATTGTTTAACATTACTAGTTTGGCGTGGCGTCATTATTCCATATTATTTGTTGGGTGTGGCATGTTTCAAATTAATGGCTTGGTAAAGATGTTGTTTCACATTTCTGGCTAAGCATGAATAAGTTGCTTGATATTAGTGATTGGGGAGGCTAAGATACATGAAATTACTGGTTTGGCGTGACTGTGCTGTTTGTTTACAAACGGTTTGATGTTTTTTTAATAACTCTATCAGTTTACGTAAGATTAAATATGCTTCCGAAGTCCTGATGATGAAAGCTCGACGAAACATTTTCTTTCAAATGAACCTTATTCCTCATTTTTAATATAAAATTAACTTTATATTCGATCCGCCGATTCATTTATAGTTGGAATGTTTAGTTAGGCATGTAGGGACAGAGCACCTTGCATTTTAAGTGCTTCCCGTGTCAAAAAACTCCATCTGGCATCCATTCCAAAATCAATGTTGGTTTAAGTATGTTGATAAATGAGTTCGGTAGGAGCTGATTAGAATCTCCTCCTAATCCTACCAATTATTGTAACAGCTTGGCCTTCCTAAGTGTTCCTCGATTACTGTTCACTTCATTCAAAATGTTTACATAATTTAAGGTAGGACGGCTATTTCTTTGGCATCAGAACGTCGCGTTTACTTCGGTAAAGTAAAACCTGGCCTCAATTAGATCATGATCAGTTAAAAGCCCGATATGGTGTCGATACTTTCACAAATGTTTTCTTACATTAATTTTTTTGACAATAACATTTGTTTTTTGAATTATACTTTTAAAAACCCTAATAAGTCAAACCCCGGCTAGGGACTGATTAGGGGGCTAGGGACCTTGATTAAAAAAGGTTTCGCTTTGTATCTTGAAGAACTATGAATGTGTATGGATTTTAACATGAAAAATAAATTTTATTCTAGTACTTAAAGCCTCGCTGAATAACTATACAACATATTCAGAAAAATTCAAACCTGATAGTGTCTGAAAAGAAATTTTTTTTCCAAAACTATATACACAAAAACTTTACAATAATAATAATGGAAATAAAACAATAATTGGATAATTAATATATCTTCGGTGCCAAGTTGTAAGGCACAGGTGAGAAATGTGGGTAATATGGGCTTGACGGAGAGATAAGAGGTGAGAACTAGATCAAAACACATTAATCTGGGACTTTTTTACATTCAATTAAAGCTCGTTTCATCTACCCAAGAAGAAGGAAATTTCAAGTTAACAAGGTTTTATTTGACAGAATAGAATAGAATAGAATAAATTTTTATTTGTACATGTGCACAATAATATATACATTAATTTTTGATTGTAGGGAAAGTGATATTTCACTATGACTTCCTACTATTTACAGGTAATAGTACAAAATACAAATCGGTACGAGTAATTCCATATCAGTTTGTGGGGAAAAAATTTATGTTAACAAAAAACCACAAGCAAAAAAGATGAAATCTATATATAAATTAAATAAATGCATATACAACGTGTAGATGAGAAGTGAATAAATAAATAAATTAAATAAATTATTAAATACATACATAGGTTTATAAATATTCTTATTACTATAAATTTGATAACTATGTAAAGTTTATAAGACAGGTACATTGTGTTTGATCTATTTGACAGAAAAGTGCTACAGCAGTAAGCTGTCAAAAAAAAAACATTAACCTCACTGACCGAGTTTTGCAACGGGAGTCCCTTAACCCTGTAATGTTTTCCATTTACAACTGGCCAGTTAAATGCATGAAAACGTAAATTTTTGGTTTTTAACAAAAACTGCAAGAAAAGAACATAAACATGGCTACCTAGGTATAGGTATTTTGTATAGACAAAGTAAAAAGGGACATATGAAGTGATTAGTTGAGAGTATAGAATAAAATAAATTATAACCGAAATAATAAATTTTAAAATAGAAAATAAAAATATAAAAACACGAATACAAAAAAAGTATTAATCTGGCAGTGCATACAATCCTCTCTTTGATAAAATATTAGGCAGCCTAATGCTACCAAAATTCCGAAAATGATCTAGTACTTCTTGGAATGAAATTTCCTACTTTTGATAATTTGTGCCAAGGTTGATACCGGTGCTGATTCGTGGTCATAATGTATGATTTTACGAAAGCACAATTATCATTCTTATTAAAAAACGCAAAATTTACCAACTTCCTTTTGAATTGATTTGAACGAGGTTTGGAAATAGGTTATCCTCTTTCAATCGTTTCTGTACTCCTTTCTTCCCCTATTTTTGCTACCATACTACTACCAGGTCCTCAGCTTGGAATTGAACCATTATTTGGACGTGGTCAAGTTGTTTGACATTATTAATTGGGCGTGACTAAGTTGTTTCACATTTCTGGTTGGGCGTGCCTAAGCTGTTGGACATTATACAATAAGTTGGGCGGCGTCATACATTTTTTCACACTACTGCATGAGTGTAGCTAAGCTACTAGTATTTAGGCCGTCATTTTCAGATTCACCATTTAGTTCTGCGCAACTAAGTCCCGTTGCAAAACTCGGTCAGTGTGGTTATCTAAGGTACCATGTTATTTAAGTCATCATCTTCGAATTCAAACATTATTTGTACGTGTCTAAGTTGTTTGACATTATTAGTTGGGCGTAAATGTATTTAATATCTGACAAAATAATAATTTTTTTCTCTCTCCATTTTGCTAGATTATTTTATAAACTCGAAATAAAACAGTTTAAATTATTTCTCCGGAGAACTGCTTGAAAGATCATCTCACCAAGGGTACGTTCATTACATTATTAATGTTTCATGGCACAATCCCACAAGCCAATATTAAATTCTGTTTGATATCCGGTTTAATAAACTTCAATATTTTTTTTAAAGTGTTGAAATTTCGTCTTTTCTACGTAATTGCGTCTCTCTCGTTGAGCTTGGTTTATTTTATTTAGCTAAGGGCTTTGCGAATATACATTTAAAAAATATTAAATAATAATGTCCATACATAGACGAATGTTACTTCCGTTAATTCCAGGTAGCCTTTGCTCCAAGGCCTCAGTTTGATCGCACCAAATCACGCACGGCCCGTTGAATCTCGCTTTTATCCGTCAGCCGTATTTCGGTCCTACTACATCTCCAGTGACTGCCAAGATTCCTTTAATGGCTGAATAAAATATATGCTTTTTACCGAGAGTTGTATTGTATTTAATTAATAAAAATCTTGTTCAAAAATATCAACGGTCGTGTAGAAGAAATATGGGATATGCACTGAAAACTGGCTTTAATTAAACCCCGTGAAGCGGAACACGGTTCATTTACAAGATACGTGTCACGAATAACTGCAGAAATGACGCCTCGTTCACTCTCCTTGTTTACTTATTCAGAAATCGTGAGATGCGGTCTGGTGTGATGTAAGTTTCAGAAAAACATTTTCTTTATCGTGCCAACGTTTCGATCTTTATTGAGATCATTTTCAGGGCCTGGGATTTACAAACATTGTTTACATTTAACAAATACATTTAGAATGTGGAAAAGTGAATTCATACAATGCAAAATATATTTTTTATATTCGATCAAAGTATTTCTACTCCCTCAAAGTGTTTGTCTTCTGTGTAATTGTGCCATTCTTCTATTAAATACAGTCATACCGCAACTTCCTTTCACATTACCCTCCTCACTAAATACGTAGATGATATACTGTTTATATATAACAGCAGTTCCCACAGATCAAATTCAAACTACATTAGATACATTTAATAGCTTTCACCCACGCCTACAATTTACACATGAAATCGAAAATAACAAAAAAATACCATTTTTAGATACAACCAGATGGCACATTAATCACAGATTGGTATCAAAAACCAAGAAACACAGATCGCTACCTCAACTTTACATCTCACCATCCTCTTCATACAATAATAAACACGGCCAAAGGGTTACTTCACAGAATGATTACCCTAAGCCAGGAATCATTTCACCACAAGAACATAAAGATACAAACAGATCCTCCATAACAATCTCTACCCTAAACACATTATAAACAGAATAATCAACAACTACAACTCAATTTCAAAAATCTGACGTAATCTACAAGATCAACTGTTTAAACTGTCCGGCAACTTACATCGGTCTTACATCCCAATATCTGGACAAGAGAGTAAAGCAACATATTTATGATTGAAAAAACCCAAGCAAAATCCTACAGCACTCGCTACCCACCATTTTGAACAAACACAATTTCAACTTCAACAATCCAAAATATTACACACAGAACAAAACAAACATAAACGTAACCTTTTAGAAATGGTTTACATCAACCGAGATAAACAGCATTAATTACAGAACAGGCACATGTAAACTCAGTCACAGCTACGCCAATATCATTAATCAAATT
Organism: Cimex lectularius; assembly: GCF_000648675.2. Classification (NCBI taxonomy): domain Eukaryota; kingdom Metazoa; phylum Arthropoda; class Insecta; order Hemiptera; family Cimicidae; genus Cimex; species Cimex lectularius. The sequence goes on from NW_019392713.1 coordinate 852,536, forward strand.
CAATATAAATAACATACATATATCATTACATTACATTCCACATATCAAATATTCACATAGTCTAAGTGTCCTTTTCCTATTTATCCCTTTCTATATAATCCTGAAAGGATAATCTGGCCGAACCAATGTTTTTTCCTTTCGTCGGCTCTTTTCACCTCAAAGAAGCGGACGCCTTATACAAAAATGTCTTTTCTATACCGACATCCTTCCCCACCCCATCAATATCCAATGTAAATAAACATAAAACAGCAATATCTCACTGGCACTCTCAACACGACATGCAAGAATGGCACAATTACACAGAAGACAAACACTTTGAGTGGGTAGAAATACTTTGATTGAATATAAAAAATATATTTTTCATTGTATAAATTTACTTTTCNGTAGAGCAGCGGCGTATCTAGCCGAAGATCGTGGGTTCGAATCCCGCTCGTGCCATGGACTTTTTTATCTCAACTAAAAACCTTAATTAATTGTAATATATTAATTGGTCAACCGGACCACGAAATTAGTGAATTTTATTAAAATTAAGAACATTTTCATTGAATGAATAATTAGTAAAGTAAACAGATTACGATCTGGTTCATTTTAATATCATAACCTCAGCTTACAAATTGTATTAAGTTCATTAATATCTAGTGAGTTATGTTTCTTTTTCATAAACAGTAGTGTATTCTTAGCGATTATTTTATTATGCTTACTTTTATGCATATATGCTTTACATTTTTTGTAATTGTTTAAATTAATTTATATTATTTGGAAATATAAATGATTAATTTGATCTAATGATACTATTTGTATGCCAAGAATATTATATTATTTTAAATGTAAAAATATGATGCGCGTGACTTTGTATGGCGTTTGCCCCCAAGCAAAAATTAAATAAATAAATTTATTAACACACCATTCTGTCTGAGTGGTACAATTTCAGAATAAAATCTTTCAAGCTCACTTTATCCGCTGTAAAGTTTATTTATAATATTTGATCGTTGGTTTAATTGTTTTAAACAATATTTTTCCCATCCTCCACCCAGCGTCAATTTATTAAAAAATTTGTTCTGGAAAAGCCACTTATTGATAATTCAGTTTATAAAATATAAATAAATAACGTAACTAATCGACTCGTGCATATTTATCCAAATCACATAATTAAATCGGAATAGGCCTGATCCCCTAGACCTTTATCGTAAACTTATTTTGCTCTGATGGCCAGATTTCTGGGAATAAAGCCATTAATATTTCCCTTTTCCTTTATTGAAGTGTAGACGAGAATAATCTGTGCATTTTACATACCGAGCATAACGGGGCCCTGGCATTACCGATACTGATTTTTATGCTGCGAAATGCCTGTTACCAGTTAGTATTAGCATTGTATAAAAATCGAGAAATACAGTTTTTGACCTAAAGTGTAAAGAAGTACTTAAAAGTCAGTCTTCCCTTACTCCTTCCTATATATA